>NC_068416.1:7671921-7936921 GCF_023724105.1 Carassius gibelio
CAGATGCTGGAGCTTCTTATGAAACACTTGGCCAAGTAAGTTTTGGTGTTGACGGCCCCTTTTTACTGTGTTACAAATCCAGCAAAGCCAAAATCCTAAGAGGATTTCCACTGTAAAAACCACAACCCTGCTGATGGTAATAAAGGCCTTAACTTCCCCTTTGTGTTTGCCCAGCTGAAAAGCACGGATTGTTTCCCTTCATCTGTCCTTTACCCCATCTCTCGTTCCCAGCTCCATTTTCTTTTGTGCGAGTTTAATTTGACACCCTGACGGCCGAGCTCTGTGGAGCCATTCCTCAGTGACAACGGCAGATCGAGGAGTATTGTGGAGTTTTAGGAAAAACTCCAGAGTGAAAATGCTTTACGCAAAGCAGCTTGATGCAAAAGATCAGATTCATAATCCAAAAGAATTACAGGAAGTAGAAGTTTAATAACCACTTTGCATGCGGATTTAATGCCTCACTTGCTATATGCCCTCAGGACAAGTTTGGAAATTATTTTGTAGTGAGGAATGAGTAGTTTTTATATGTCAGTAGCAGTGAAATACAGTTCAAAGGGAATCGTTTAATATTGACGGTATGCTGATTAGAATAATTCATTGTTGTAAAGATTTTACCTTTAGTTCTGTTGACACTGAATTATAATTTACAGAAGGACTGTTTAGCTTGCTCATCAAATTCACAAACATTACAGCTGTTTGATGTGGATTAGAGGTTAATTTGCCACAAGCTGTATAAAAATCAATTTTCATATTACCTAATGAAATAATATAAAATGTACTAATAAATGTGTAACTGCAAGAGTAGTTTAATATCTGACCAGTTCAAAACCTTAAAAAGCCACACCGTTAAAGTCCACATGAAATCACTTGATGAACAGAATGATATTTACTGTGTTGACATATTTCCTTATGAGAAAGTTGAAGTGGGGCGTATAAGGCAAATGCCTTGTCATTTCTTTAATTAGACGCTAGGCTTTAGTTTAAAATCTGTTGTTTTGACCTGTTTTTATATACTGTTAATGAAACTTTTGACAATCTTTTTTGGGGATATATCACGTTTTATGGCCCATGATATTGGAGAATTGTTTGGTGATATTTATATGCCCATAAAGTAAGATGAAATTCTAATATCTTGTAATGTAAATCAATGAGATCTTTATAACAATGCAAAACACAGAGTTGTGATATGGGTAAGGTCAGGGACAGGTTTAGTGGTTTGGGGTGATTTAAGAGGGGGTTAAGGTGAAAGGTATGGGTCAACAGTGTATTTTTAAATGTAATTATATAAATTAATTGCATATGTAATTACATGCAAGTATTTAAATATATAAGTATGATGTAAAGAAGTATGTACAATAAGTGCATTGTATTAACTGATTTAAATTAAATGTAAGTACATACTGTAGTAGCTAAGGGCACCTAATACAAAGTGGAACCTAAGAATGCATAATATTTTACAGCAAATTTAACAAAGAACATTTCCATAATTTTTTGTTGATTTTATTGATTAGTTATTACAGTCCTATTTTTGTTTAAATAAAGCTAACGATACAGAAAAGCACTACACTACAATCAGAAGTAAATGACTTCATATGTCTTGCTCTCTCATCAGAGTGGCCAGTCACCACCAGCAGAATTTGATGACGGTTGCTAACCTCGGAGTAGTGTTCGGCCCCACGCTTCTGAGGCCTCAGGAAGAGACTGTGGCTGCAATCATGGACATCAAGTTCCAGAACATTGTGGTAGAAATCCTGATCGAGAACCACGAACGGGTATGTCTATGAACGACTGCTAGCTGACCAAGGGTGCACAAGCTGTGTAGTTCAGACCTAGGTGTAAATAAAGGATGTAATTCTTCTGTTAAAGGGGGCAACATGCAAATCGACTCAAGGCTGATTTCTTTAGCTAAGCCCCCCACCACATGACATAGGGTCACTTGCTCCTTGCTGAAGGGGTGAAGTGGGTGGGTTTTAGGATCAAAACTGTCACTATGTCTTGTACAATTAACCTTCCTATGTCCCATCCCCGTAAAGACACGGCACACACATACGTTCCACTGTGAATGAGGTTAACCTGTAATGAATCTTTCAGCTTCAGCTCAAAAGCATGGGTGGCTATCTACAGTAGGTGGCCAACCAGAGTGTGCTTTTTACCACCACGAGCGACGCTGCAGCGTCTGTAAAGTGTATTTTTTTGCCGCTTTTGACCGCTTAGTGGTGCTTTAACCACAAGTTATCAAACATACGCATTAAAAGCACATTTTCGCAAATAGCCATCAGCTTTGCCTCACCGATGTGTTACATTTGATGACTGCAGTCGGGAAAAATTATAGAAAAACACTATAGTTAAAATATTGATTATACACAGATGAAAATTTAGTAGGCCTACTTATAAAGTTATGTGCGTTTCTTAGAACGAATTCAAGCAGGATAAATGCCAAGCCTATGAGCCAATTTTTTTGCACGATTTCTAGTTTTTCATGTCGCGGTTTTAACCTATTATTTTTGATTTGTCACCACTTATTTTTTTCAAAAAAAATGTTATGTTGTGTGTTAGAGTAAATGGCGACAAAAATTAAGTCTCATGAACGTGTTAGAACATACATAGATGTGTATGTTTGTACAGTGGACCAATAGCCAGGGTCAGGATTTTTCGTTCAGAAACTGTCATTAGCTTGCAGATCGAAATGAAACCCCCTTAACCCTCTGGGGACGGATTAGGCGGTACCGCCCAAAATGGCATACTTTTACAAATGTGTAGTTATCTCAAAAACTATTAATGCTAGAGAGATGCGGGTTTTTTTGCCATCTTCCTCAGATTCCGCTGAAAACAGCGGTGTCCAGTTTGTATATTAAACACTTCCCTTATTGCGCAATACCACTGCGTAAACAGGCCAATGAAAACGATTGTGCTAGGCAGATTCAACACGCAACAGCCAATGGAAAAATTGCCGCTGGGAGGAGTCTTTTTCTAACCCAATCAGAGGAAGGTTATGTCTTCTAGCGATTCAGAGGACTCTGTAGCTCTGCTGTAGCCTTGTAAAAGCTGGCTGGACTAAAGTAAAAGACATGTAATCAATAAGCGTTCAGAGAATCAGCATCAGGGTGGAGAAAGCAGAACGCGATCGGAGTGTTACAGAGAGCGATCGGAGTATTAGCGAGCACAAAAAGCTAAATTCGAGCGATCGGAGAATCAGCATCACGTGGAGAAAGCAGAAAGTGATCGGAGTGTTAGCGAGCACAAAGAGATAAATTCGAGAGAGATACAGCATTATTACAGAATTGTTTTATCAAAATGGCAAGCAGTAAAAGATTTACGGCAGAACAAGCTCTGGAACAATTACTGGAAAGGCCTGGAGAGGCCTTGCTTTGCTCACTGGCATGCCTAGGACTGTTTTTTAAAAAAGTTAATTATTTAATTGTTCTTTACACATTTGATTAAACAATAACACACTTCTGTCAAGCAAAGAGTTTGAAAAAAATATATTTTCTTTGTTCAAAAACTGTTCTATATTGTGTGTTTTTCAGTAATAAATGACAAAAATCTAATTTTCGTTTTTGAAATTCTCTAGTTTATTGTAAAACTTTTCACTCATACTTCCTTTTCTATAAACATATTGCATGCATGCTTATGGTAGCTTAGGGTCTTCTGAATCCATAGATACCAAACACAGGGTGTTTCATCTCCTTTACATATGATTTATAAGCCCAAATATAAAAATAGAGAAAACAGACCAAAAAGGGCTTAGTCCCAAAAATAAATAAAAAACGCCTAGGACTGTTTGTAAATAAAGTTAATTATTTAATTGATCTTTACACATTTGATTGAACATTAACCCATTTCTGTCAAGCAAAGAGTTTGAAAAATATATTTTTGGGTCAAAAACTTTTAACTATTGTTGTGTGAGGTAGGATTTTCAGTAATAAATTACAAAAATCTCATTTTCGTCTTTGAAATTCTCTAGTTTATTGTACAATTTTTCACTCATACTTCCTTTATAGACATATTGCATGCATGCTTATGGTAGCTTAGGGTCTTCTGAATCCATTGATACCAAATACATTGTGGTCCATCCTCATTACATATGGTTTATAAGCCGAAATGTAAAAATAGAGAAAACGGACCAAAAAGGGCTTAGTCCCCTAAGGGTTAATACAACATAAGGAGTCATGAGGAAATTGTGTAGTTTTAATGGTTTTCAGAATGACTGTTTGATAACCATAACATGCAGTAAGATCCTTTGTGTAATTTTTTTTATATATATTAGGCAGCATCCTATATGACTATCTCACGTTTTGAAATTAACTTTCTAAAAAAATTAAATTTATAAATTTTCTAATGATTTTAGGTTATAAATGTTATATTATAAATTATAAATTATAAATTGTTATATTTTATTTCATTATTTGATGTCCGTTTACAAAACAAAATACAATTCCAGTCAGTTTGTAAACTCTGCGCTCCACCTGGCGGTAGTTTTGTTAATGACTTTAAGATGTAACTGACTTGCCCTGCGATGGTGGTAATAAGCATTTTTGTTGGCCACCTACTGAATACCATATCTCTCAACAAATACACACATTTATGTACAGTACAGCAGGGAACAAAGCGTAGACTGACTGTAACAAAAACCGATCCTACAAAATCTTTTCATTCACAAACACATAATAGGCTGTTAGCATACAGCTTTTCATAAAGACTTGTGACCACTATAAATTATTTTTCATAACGAAGTTTCCCGATAGCACGTGAAGAAAGCATAGAAGCATTTGCACAGTGCAGTGGATTGCATTGTTTTGTTAACATTGTGGTTTAGCATTTTGATTCGTATGGGACGTAGTAACCCTCGGCCCTCTCACAATATATTGCTTTACACATCTATCACTTTTGCCGCTCAGAAATATTCATACAATCATGCACCACATGTCAGAAGATCTGCGCTCACACTCTGATCTGTATATAACTGAACCACGCTCTGACCCACCTCTTCCAACCGAGTCAAGGACTGCTAAATGGAACGATCACACTAGTTAAACGAACCAGGCTTTGGGGGTTAAGATTGCCTGGTGTGAGCATATGTTTTGATCATTGTTCTGAATCTGATCCGGAGGAAGTCTTTCACAAAAATGTGATTTTCTCAGCTTTTCGTTTAAAATGTTATTCACTTGCTCTCTTACCCATATTCAAGTGTTACACATATCTTGTGACAGTTTTGCAATTCAGAATTCTTTGTTATAAGCCATTATGTAGTCATTCACAAACGTGAACACCTAATGAGGAAGACAAAACTGACAACAAATAATATTCAGATAAAAAGATAATGCAAGCTGCTAAAAATAACAGTTTAGCATATGTTCAATGTGTTAATACTAGGGCTGCCCCCAATAGTTGACTTATCATTAGTCGACCAGAAACGGCTTTGTCGACTAAAACTTTATTTGTCGCTAAGTCATAGAAAAAAGGCAAAGTTACAGCTGAAGCAAGGTTGAGGGCAGCTCTAGTTCATAAAATCACAAAAGTTATTCAGCAATTTCCATTAATGAAAGTACTACAGTCCCATAAAACACTGAATAACATACTTGAAATAAAAATGATGAATAGAAATGATTTACTATATAATTATAGCAACCAGTGGTTGAAATTGGAACTGAAGTCCAAATTCTAAATGGAGAGTCTTGATGCTCACACGGGTTGCCAGATAGAGGACCTAGTTTGTTTGCTGTTTTCCATGGCTACAATACACTGTTATTTTCCCGCCAACTGGCAGCCCAGGGTGTCAAAATCTGATTGGGTAAATTTGAATAGGAACCAGAGTTACAGTATAGTAAATTTAGAGTTGAATTGCAACACAGTTTTTACTGGGCATATTTAAACATGCTATGCTGCAGGAAACATGAGAACCAATTAATTTATCAGTAGCATAATATTTAATATTAAACTGACTGTGATTCATGCTTGAATATTCATATGTGCAAATGAGATTTGAGTTGTTTGGTGAAGGGGAGGAATTGAGTGCAGAACTCTAAAGTCAGTCTGTTCGCCACACATAGCTAACGTATGACTTCAGACTTGAAATGGAGTGAATGAGTCAAAGGGACCTTTTTTCTATCTTTTGGAAACTGACACACACTGGAAGCAGATTGATAACTGTCATACAGTATTTTTGTTTGCAAAAAAGAATAGCTTTTTCAGTAAAGAAAAAATATCTATAATTGTCATTTTATGACTACACACATCTGCGGGGTCAAATCCTCCCAACATCAGTAGCAGCATTTCAGTCTGTTCTATTTTTTGTGGAGACACATCCCATCATTGTGACACTTTGACATTTTCATGCTGATTTGAATTTCCATTCGGCTCTGCAGATTTTCAAAGACATGCCAGTGTCTGGAGGAGGCCAGGCCAACTCCCAGCTCAACCTTCCCAGGCGGAGAAGTACAGACAGCAAGGCCCCGTCCTGCAGTGAGAGACCCCTCACGCTTTTCCACACCCCCTCATTTTCAGAGAAAGACAAAGGTACACAAGCAAGTTCTCTCTTTATAAAGTTACAAATAAATGTAAAATTATAATTTTGAGTAAAGATTGTGCTAAATTGATGCTTCCTTTTTGGTTAAACAACAAAATATTAAAACAAACAATATAAATATATCTATATAAATATATCTATCTATCTATATATATATATATATATATATATATATATATATATATATATATATGATATGAGCAATATCAGACTTTAGATATGGCTGTATATTGGTACGGTTGTAATTCGGTCGTAGGTAATCACAGTGTGCCGATATACAGCCATATATCGTGTCTATGATGGTGATATTGAGTTTAAACAACAGTCAAATGGCAAGAGTATATAATACAGAATAAACAACTACGGAGTGTCTTTAAAAACTCTCTTTTGTGCAGAACTACTTCCTACGGAGCCCCGCACATGACATGCAGGAAAAAATATTAGGCTAAATCGTGTGTATAAAGGCAGCGTTATATACAGCACTGAAGTTACATAAAATATAACATGATGGGATTTTGCCCTCAGCCAAAACTGTTTGCTCTGGAACAAATAATAGATTATTGGGACCAAAGACTTCCAATGAAATTTACCCCAAATTAATTATATTTCATGTTTAACCATTATAGAGACATTAGAGCCAGCGGCAAATTCCAGAATATCTGGCCGAGGTGAGGCTGCTCTCACGGTTTAATGAGCACTGATTGGCCGCTGACACCCTGGAGCTCACATCTCAGAAAAGCTAATTAAAAAATAGACATTATCTTTATTAAAAAACACATATTTGAAATGTAAACAAGTACATTCTCACCTAAAATATCTCAAAACTACATTCCGTGACATGAAACCATACTATTTTTAAATAATAGAGGATTTTGTGAGAAATTCAGCAAGTGGAGTGATACATGATACTAACGGTAAAGTGGTTGGAGGATCGCACTCTTATCAGCCCATTATTTATGCAATATTAAATATAAATATTTATTTCTGAGGGTACTTTCTTATAATGTCTGTTCAGTGTTTCCCTCATTTCAGACAATAATGAAAAAAAAATGTATGTGTGATTAATTTGCAATTAAAGTATTTGGCACATCGTGCTTAATTAGATTCAACTTATATTGAATTATATACATATATATATATATATATATATATATATATATATATATATATATATATATATATATATATATATATATATATATATTATTATTATTATTTTTTTTTTATGAAAATACTTTATGTAAAGCAAAAGGAAATCCTGGTCTCTTTTTGGTGTCTACCAGCTGTTTGTTTACTTACATTGAATTACATTGCTAAACTACATTGCTTAAAGTCTTCTGAAGTAGGAAATTCAGTTCCTGGTATATAAATGTTGTGCTAAAAATAACAATGGAATTAATTATTTAAATAGTTTCAGGTTTAAAGTTGGCACACCTTTGACCAGACACGCCACCCTGTCTGCATTTACTGTAAAACATTTAGCTGTCAACATCCTCTGGGGATGCAAGGAGTGAAGGAGTGAACTAGTCCCAAGCATTAGATGCCATTCAGTTATTGTCCAAAGACAAAAATCACTAGCAGTATAACTTGAATTGTTTATTGTAAAATACAAACCCCATTCAAAATAATGCAAACTTCTAGATCCCACCAAGCTCTGTTTCAGCCACAGGCTGGAGTAATTACATTAGCATACTATGTACTCTACACTAGGATAGCAACATTTCTGCTTTTCCATCAGCAGCAGAGAAAAGGAACAGTGTGGTTGTAAACTCCAATGCTGACTTGCCATCAGTAAATTGCAACAGCACACTCAACTGGACTCGATTCAACAACCTGCCCACTGGAGATGGAGAACAAGATGGGCTTCAGCTGTCCAAGCAGAGTCGGCCTAATTCACTGTAAGTGCACAGTACTTTCTTTAAAGCTAAAGTATGTTAAAATATTGTCTCCTATTTACTTTAAGTGTCCCATCTAGCCCAACACAACAACATTGGCCAAACCAATGCCATGAGTTTGTTCAGCCAACTGAAGGTAGAGAGAGTGTTCAGAAACTTAAAAGACTTTTCCAGATTTTCCAATAATCAGACCAAGCAGGTTCTGTTCTGTGTGAAATACCTAAACACAGTGAAACCTGAATTTTTTGGCCCTCACTTAAAAAGTCCAGATTGCACAGATTCGTATTGGGATTACTGGGTTTTGTGGGGGCAACAGTACTTGTGATTCTACCTTTAGTTAGGGATGCTTATTATGCTTGTTATAATCTATTTTTAGTTTGACCTCTCTGACCTGTAATGCAATTAAAGACGTTCTAATATAATTGACGTCTGGCATCATAGCTCGCATTGTCTAAGCACATGCAATAACTGCTTTGTTGTTGGTTCAACGTTAGAGCATGTCTACTCACAGTAATAGATAAAACTTAACAGATCATGTTTTATTTCTAAAGAGAGCAAGCAAAATCCTGTTTTCTTTGATACATTACCTTCAAAGCAAACACATGCACAAATACAAACATGCTCTCTCACAAGACTTGCAATAATGCTTTTCCCTGTAACCTTTCCAATCTCCTACAGGCTTTTTCCACTGTTGGTTATCTAACAGGACACACGGTTTGTTGTAAACATTTCACCATCTCTGGTGGGCCATGGGTTAATGGATTTTAAAATTTTGGGTCCATTTTGATGTCTCTTAGCGGTGTACATGGGATGAGAATGTGGGAAGTTTTTTAATGCTGCTTCACTATAGCATAAGCACAGACATAGCAGATGTTTACTTCACTCAGAATGACAAGGACAAAGTTTTTGGAAACCTATTCGAAATGTGAATGCTGGCAATTTTCTCAAAAATTCTACTTTGCTGACTGCACTGAGGCCAGTTTAAACTTTTCGAAAAAGTTTTATATTGTATTAGTGGTGTTTGATAAGGTGTACATTTCTGTTACTTTAGACTAAAAGCTCTAATGTTAAGAATTAAAAAATTTTTTACCCGCAACTTGTTACTTATCCTACACCGTATGTGCTACTGACACAAATGGTACCTTAAATTTATGTGGCATATTGGGGTGAGGTTTGTCATTACTTTTCAGTACAAGAGGACTTAATGTTTCTTGCAATAGGAAAAAAATAAATACAATTACACTGAAAGAGAGCTTTGAGCCATATCTTCAGAACAGAATTTGACAATATGAGAACAATATGCTAAAATAAATGCTGCTTTATAAAGTCATCTTATTAAAGTATTTACTTATCCCCCAGGGTTCAATGTTGGGACCACTTCTTTTTACATTTTATATTAATGGTTTGCCTGAATGTTAAATGTATGCAGATGATGCAAATATTTATATATCAGCAAAGACTACAAATACATATTTGAGCAGTTTTTGTATGGTTAGACCTTACATACCAAGTAAAATTATGTATGTGTGCAGTAATTTTTTTTAAAATATATATATCTCAAATATTGTGACACTGGATTCAAACTCCTCATTCTATTATTATTATCTATATAAACAAGTTTTTAACAAAAATGGTTTACTTAGCTTTATACAGTTCTCATGTTTCGAAAATAATAATAAATATGCAAGTAGTTTTACCCCAAGGTTATTTTTCAATTAATAAGGAAATAAGAGAGGGGGGTTGGGCATACCAAGACCAGTGTTGGGCAGTAACGCATTACTTAGTAACACGTTACTGTAATTTCATTACTTTTTTAGTAACAAAGTAATTTAACGCTTTAAAATTTTAAAAATAGTAATTAGAGTATAGTTACAAGCCAAGGTCTCTATATGTCACATTGCTGACAGAATGCAGTGTTTTATAATCTAGATTGTAAAAAGGATGTAGCACACACACTGTTGAGTCCAGTGGCAGTGGATTAGAGACATGCACTTCTGTGAGACCCGACGCTACAGAGTGCAGCGCGGGACAAGATGGACGAGTGCTGGTGTGGGTGGGCAGACACTTGTGTGTGTGTGTGTACAAGGTGTGGGAAATGTGAGAAAAAAAATTATTCACTGGACTCCCGCAAAATAGAAAAAAAAAATATCTAAAACAAATAAATAGTTTTTCATCTGTTGAACAAAAGCAAAGAGAACTAATGTAAAAAGAAAACAATGGTCACACATTATATTAGGTGGCCTTAACTACTATGTAGAGGTTTGGTGGCATGAGTAGGTTTAAGAGTGGGTTTATGTGTAAGGGATGGTTCAACAGTGTAATTACAATATAAATGTAATTACAGGAATTAGTCACCAATGTATTTACATGCAAGTATTTTTTTAAATATAAGTACAGTGTAAAAACATACATGTATGCAAAAAGTGCATTTTATTAAACTATTGATTTAAATGTAAGTATTTGAATTACTTTTTTAGAGTAACTTGCCCAACTCTGACCAAGGCACAGTAATTTTCAATGCTACCGTGTGGTAGTCGCAGACACAAACACTTGGATTATCATCTGTACTTTTATCCATTTGTCAAGAGTAAGACATAATTCAAAACGGTCAATTCTTATTTGTATACCTTCATATTATCAGTGAAACGTACTTTTGTAAGATAAAGAACAGAAACAAATTGCACTTGCAGTCTTGCTCTCAGTGAACCTCTTCCTGAACATCTCAGTGGTATTGCCTTGTCACACATACATTAGAAATATATTTATAGATGGCTTTAAGTGTCCAAAATGCTTAGGCTATTTGACATTAAATGCATTATATGTCACTTTGGAATGTAAATCACAGCATGTTTAAGAAGATTAAAAAACATGCAGACCCCCTGGCTTTGGGTCATGGACCCCAGTTTGAAAACCTCTGCCTTAGCAAGAACAAGGACACGAGAACCAAACCTTTGCTTCTAAATTATATTTGATCTTTTTTCATTTATGTGAAATAGAATAACGATTTTGTTTGTTGTTTGCTTTTTTTTCCTGTTTGCTTTAAAATAGGCAAAATCTACTGTTTGGAGATCTTAATCATGCACAGTTTTTAGTTTTAGCTTTTGTTTCAGGGTCAGAAGGGCAGGTTGTTTTATCAGAGACTGAACAACGTTTTGATACAATCTGCATTTCATTTTCACTACCTTACATTGGCGACAGCCTTTGCTTGCTTTGAGGTTTTATTATGTGAACGGAAATTATGAAATCCAGCACAGCCTTCAGATTCTCTCAATTTCCTGCCAACATATTTACTCTTCATTTAAACTGCTGTTCCCCATGATTCCGTCCTCTGCCTTTTCCCAATCTCACCCTCCCAGTATGTTTCACATAAACAAATCATGTTGTGTAAAACGTTGAAGGTTTCCTGTGAAATACACTCACAACGATACCAAGATAATTACGAAAAAATCAAGTCTCTAGTGATTCTGGCCTCCAAGTATTTTTGTGGAATACTGTCATAGAAATATTTCCCTCTCTGTACATCATTAGTCATTAATCAGCCTCAGGGCAAGTCAAGACATGCTCTGCTCTAACTCGCCTGAAGTAGCAGGCAGTCTTGCAGTGTTGCCATGTCTGTTTATTATAAGCAACTTTGGCATTTCTTTTTCTTCCCAATAAAGTCACTCATATGAGCAGTTACAATTTGCATTTTTATTCTCATTTCCAGAATGGAGATTTATAATTATGTGTATTTCACCTTTCTCCTTTTTAGGGCCCTATTTTAACAATCTGCACACTGCACAGGTGCACTCCAAATCCAAATGTCCAAATCCACTTTTGCTATTTTAACGATGGATAAACGGTTGGTGTGCCCGGGCGCATGGTCTAAACGGGTTGTCCCTATTCTCTTAATGAGTAATGGGTATTTTTTGGCCGTAACGTGCAATAAACCAATCAGAGTATCATCTTCCATTCCCTTTAAGAGCCAGTTACACCCGTGCCATGACGGATTTGCTATTTACACGGCGGAATTTGGCAAGCGCAAAGACAGAACGCGTCTCCGAGATGAAACGGAGATAACCTTATTCTGATACATGAGATGACTATCCATTATGACATATAGGCACATACACACACACATATATATATATATATATATATATAAAATATATATAAAATTAGCCTACAAAAATTATTATGCATGTCTAATAATAATGCATATGCATTGCAATCCTTTATTTGTTTATATTTGGCATGTTTTGTGTGCAGCTGTGCATCCCTGTGTTTAATAAACAGCTTGTACGCACGTTGTGGACATGCCTGTACTAACACACTCTTTAAATAACAAACAAAAGTCATGGCACCAGTCTTTAGACCAGGTTTGAGTTTGTCTATGGCGCAGTCTATTTTCAGCTCCTTAAAATAGCAATGCGCCAGCAAAGCATCTGAGCACGCCTCTTTTTTAGACCAGCACGCCCATGGGCGCACAAATGAATGCAAATGCATTTTCTAATTAAATGACGTGGCGCTGGACGGGAAAATGTGAATGCCGTCGGACTGAAACTAGCAAACACACTTGCGCGGCACCTTGTGTAGCATTGTGTCGGGTGTATTATAGGACCCTTAATGTTTCCTGCAGGTTTATGTTTATGAAATTAATCCAGTTCCTGAAATGGATCTGTTTTTGATCTATATTTTGATGAGTCAAGTTTCTTATTTTAGGCTTGTTGTGTCCGCCCATGTTGCTTGGCTTTCTGGCATTTGCCAACACTTCTCTCTCTTTCTCTCTCTCTTTCTTTTTCTCTCTCTTTCTCTCTCTGTTTGTCAGTTAACATCCCACTCTTTTTGTAAACGATGCAAATAAAAGAGCAAGCAGCCAAACTCCAGGATTTCCCAGTTTTGAATGTTGCAGAAATGCACAGAAGACCTTTTAACAGAGAACAGAGTATCAAATGTGAATGCATAATTAATAAACATGTAAAATTTAGATTTTATCGATCTAATATGTGAATTCTGGGTATTCAGTTAATCAATGCTAATATAGATGCATCTCAAAAAATTTGAATATCATGGAAAAGTTCTTTATTTTTTGTAATTTAATTAAGAAAAAAATATATTCTTATATTCTAAATTCATTGCACACAAACTGAAATATTTCAAGAGTCTTTTGTTTTAATTCTGTTGGTTACGACTTACAGCTTAGGAAAATGTATAATTCAGTATCTCAAAAAAATTAAAAAATTTAAATTTACGTAGTGTATTAAATGTGTGTGTTCATTTATTGAGCCTTTTCTTTAAACCGTTTTAAAACTCATTTATTGTGAGCTCTTGAAGAGAGTTTCATGGTTTTGACTGTAGTAACCGAACGCAATACGCAGTTTGATGAATGAATGGAGGATGACAGACAGCCGCAGTGGAAGCCGCAGTGGAATGAAGAGTTTAGGTGAACTTGAATTTAATGACTTAAATATTAATCTGCACCTCACATTGAAGTATGGAACAGCTTCAGAACACTTGAAATATAGTGCACAAAAATGTTTGGTGCTTTATAATGTTTTTGTGGGGCTCAACAATAACACACAATAGTATATGCACAATATCGGATTTGGATCATTCTCATCTGACCGATACCGATCTGAAGAAAATGCCAGTATCGAATCCAATACAGATCCTGAGTATCGGATCGATGCATCCCTAGTTAAAGACCTGCTGCTAAATGAAATCAACATCTCCATAAAGCTTGTCAGCAGATGGAAGCATAAAGTCCACCAAAATCTCCTGGTAGATGGCTGCATTGACTCTGGACATGATAAAACACAAAGGACCAACACGAGCAGATGTTACAGCTCCCCAAATCATCACTGACTTCTGAAACTTCACACTGGACTTTGCATTCTGTGCCTCTCCAGTCTTCCTCCAGACTCCACACCTTGATTTCCAAATGAAATGCTAAATTTACTTTCATCTGAAAATGGACTTTGGACTACTGAGCTCAGTCCAGTTGTTTTTCTCCTTACCCCAGGTGAGATGCTTCTGACGTTTTTCTGGTTCAGGAGTGCCTTGGTTCTAGGAATGTGACATCTGTAGCTCTTTTCCTGAAGACATCTGAGTGTGGTAACTCTTGATTACTGACTCTGGCTTCAGTCCACTCCTTGTAAAGCTCTCCCAAGTTCTTGAATCTGCTTTTTCTGACAATCTTCCCAAGGCGGTGGTCATCCCTGTTGATTTTGCACCTTCCTTTCCACTCAACTTTCTATGAATATATTTTGATACAGCACTCTGTGAACTGCCAGCCCTTCCAGCATTGAGCTTCTGTGGTTTACCCTCCTTTTATGGAGGGTGTTGATGAGCGTCTTCTGGACCAGGGGTTCCCAAACTTTTCCATTCCACGACCCACCTTGACAAGTGTAATCTATTTCACGACCCACCAAAATATTTGAGTGCGAAAAACAAAACAAAACAAAACGGTTGACTACTTTAAGCCTAATCTTACTAAAAAGTTTGATGACAGAAATTAAGTATTTAAGAAAAATAACCTGAAAAATTTCACTACTAATATTTAAGTTTTAATTTTAGTTTACAGCCATTAAAATATTAAATGTCCATAAAGACGTGAAACCGGCTCACTCCAGTGAACTGTAATCTGCGCTGCTGTGTTTTGTCGCAGAAAATGCATTCATGATCCTTCCGTGTATGTCGGCGAGAACGGAGCACAATCCAACACTTTTTTTTTTTTTTTTAGAAAAGCATACAAAGCAAAGCAGAACTATCTAAAACAGTTTGGAGATTAAAATAATTTTGAAATAGATAAAAAAATAAATAATAAACAGACGTGTCTTGTTTTAAATAAACAAAAACATACATTTTGTTATGTGGAAATGTTTAAATCTTGTATAGTGTTACATTTAATGCCGTGTTTGTGCCCTGCTCACCCTGTACACGTGAAATATAATGTATTGAAGTGAGCAAGTTTTTTCTCTTTAATAATGCGGACCGATTGAACCTTTTAATGACATTGCTCGGAGACCTTCACTGTTATTACAACTCATGCGTGCCTGCGCTTCAAAACACGCAAGACACGCAGACTTAATTCCAATTTGAAAATCACACTAAGTATATTGCTGTTTCAAACAACAATATCCTTAGTGTGATTTAAATCAAGGGTGTAGGAACCCCCAATTTCGGAGACAGTCGCATTTGTCCCCCCAAAAAATTATACAACGGAGGAGAAAAATATTAGATTTTGAAATATCGCATGCTTTTATTTTGAAAGCGCAACACAGCGCCTTGTCACCAGCCTGCCCCCTCAATAAGAGCAGAGGGCCGCGCTGGCGCTGCGCGAGGAATCTCACCGTCTTAAAGTTCAAACAACACGAGCAAGCGCTGTCTTGCTCTCTCTCCCTTGCGCATGTCAATCACACTCAGTTGACATGATTGTAAAAGGTCAGAAGACCGAAGTTTCACATGGGGCATTTGGATATTTTTATTCTCCTGAATTACTGCAGGGTGTCACAATTGTGCAACAACAAAACAAAAAAAAACGTTGCCTTATCTTCTCTGAAAAGCGTTCCGTAAATTCAGCTGACATAAATTATACATTCAATAAACAAAAAAAAACTATCCAGTAATTAAATGTTTTCACTGTTGACACAAATCTTGTGCGATTTCCTAACCTGCCCGGGATAGTCACACAATGTGTGCCATAGTCTTTTAATGACACGTTTCGCAAATTAATGACACATTTGAACTGATTCGCTTCAATGATTGGTTAAAACAACTGATCTGTCCAACAATGGACTCACGAGAATCAGTGAATAAATCTGTAGCACTTTACAATAATGTTCCATTTATTAAACTGTAGTTACCTACATTAGTTAACATTTACTACTAATAAACTGCACTTCTACAGCATTGTTAGTGTTAATTTCAATATTTAGGCTACTAATAGATATATAATTGAAATCAAAAGTTGTATTTGTTAACATATGCTCAAACTCAAGTTTGTTTCCCCTCTTGATGCGGACCTTTTTGGCAGGTGTGAATACAGTGACCGCACTTTGGTGCAGGCCAAACAACTGTACCGAGACCCAGCTAAAGAGGTGGCCTCGGTCTGCTTCCAAACGAACTCTGGTACAGTTCATTTAAGGTGCAAATCTGACCTCGATCCGACCCAATTGCAGAAATCAAGTTCAAAAACAGACAGCTCGCACATATAGTGCTGTTATTTGCATTTCAATGGCTTAAATCACTTGTTTTTAAACCACAACGCTTAAAAACATATGCAAATTATGAGTTTTTGTGACCATGGCACACAGCAACGTGAGACGAGCACGCTAAATAGGCTAAAGCTTGCTGTAAAAATTACTATATGTTGGGGGAAAATAGTACGGAGATATTTGAATTAATAATTAATTAACTTTTTTCATGAGTCAGTGTCGGAAAGAAGTTAGTTATTCTGACTCACCATCTCATCAGTGGACATGCCTTTTTTTTTTTCATTTTGTAGTCATTTAAATCTTTCTCTTAGGGGTGCACGATATATATCGGCTGATGATTAATCCGCATCTAGTCAGTAAAGCTGGTGATCTAATCAGCGGTAAATACCATCAGGTGCGTGATTTCACATAGAGCAGCTGTTACTACACGAAGCTGCGCAAATCCAAGCTGATAATGAACGTGAATGCTATTATTTGCTGATTACCCTCTCAATGATATAATGCCTACCGTCATGCTTTCAGCCAAAGTGGGTCAAGCTGATGGAAATGTATTGAATAGCAAATAAATCACCCACTCAGACAACATCATGTCTGGTCACATCCAAATCAAAAAAATGAACTTGAAAGGACTTGGAAACATGAAAGGATCTGTGACTGAGCATATAAAAGTTGCACCTTCTTGTTTGTTACTGCAATACGTAACTTTTTTGTGTTATTTTATATAGAAACCACTATACTTTGTATAAATATATAATTTATGTAATGACAGCTTTCTCTGATTATTAATAGCATTTGTACATTAATCATGTAACAAAACATAATTACTGCTGCAGTCTTTTTTTTATATATATGATAACATAAATGTAGAGAGGAGCAGAACTAAACTAACCAACTTTAGGTTATTGTTAAAAAGCAAACAAACAAAAAACTACTGACCGCCTTCAAATGCAGAAACATTAAACAAATTAAAATCCAGCAGTTTATTTAAATATGGCATGATAGTAGTTAGTTAATATCTAAATATGTTTGTGGATTAAGCAGAAAATCCTGTTTTAGCAATCCCAGCAACACCTATTTGTTTTGTAGTCAGTGAAGGTTAATCCAGTTAAACGTCTTATGATATTATGAGATTAATAGACAGAGCACTGCACTCTCTCTCTCTGTGTGTGTGTGTTCGGTTGTAAATCAGCTGTGAGGATCGGCGGCTCAAAGCCTCAGGACTGAGATGAATGCTGTCGTCTATATATAGATGTATATATTAAGTGTGGCAGTGCTGATATACCCATCTCAGATACCCCTGAGGACCCAGCAGGTTGTAAATCAATGAAGACCTGGAGATTGATGAACTGCTTGAGAAAACATGTGATCAGTTGAATTATGTTGACTCTCACAAAATAAAAGTGGTTCCTTTACTAGAAATTAAAGTAGCTGAATGCAAAGGGAAAGTGTATGCAAACATCCACACTCATATGAAAGCCATAGGAAATTGTAATAATACATATTATGGAAAGTAAACGTCAAACACATAAAGGTAATATATGTCTCCATTCGTTCATTTTCTAAACTGTCTTTAAGGGTTGTGGGCTGCATCTTTTGCCACAATAGACATGGGAACACCTTGGAGAAATGGCCTTATATATATAAGCAAATCTGTAAACTGAATATTGAAAAAACCAATGGCCATAGTAATAGGCATGAAGATTTTGGCAAAATAATTCCAAAGTTATATAACAAGTTTTGGTCCATTTTTATGAAGCTTTGGCCAGTAGGGGGCATTGAGCATCTAGTACAGACAGGCTTGGTGTCAGATTCTAGCAAGTTTCATCATAATATTATACTCCCTGTCCGATCTGCTCCCAGATTTGTGTCAATGAAAGTTCTGAAGAGAAGGCAGTTATTTGGTCAGAAGTACATTAATTACCATGGTCTTGTGAAATGTTATTGCTATTTAAAATAACTGTTTTCTGTTTGAATATATTTTAAAATGTAATTTCTTCCTTTGATGGAAACACTGAATTATTAGCAGCCATTACTCCAGTTTTTAGTGTCACATGATCATTCATCTTTATAATTTTTCATAAACAAATCATTCTGATATGTTGATTTAGTGCTCAAAAAAACTTTATTATTAATGTTGATTATTATGTTTTTTATGATGCTTAATATTTTTGTGGAAACCATGAAATGACCAAAAGTTTAGGGTTTTTATTTTATTTTATTTTAACAGATTAATATTTTTATTCATCAGTAACACATTAAATTGATCAGTGACAGTAATATATTCCTAATGTTACCAAATATATATTATAAATGAATTCTGTTCTTTTTAGCTTTCTATTTATAACAAAATATAAACTAAATACACATTCTGCTATGATTTTGCCACAAAGAAATCAATACAAATAGTTAATGGTTACTAAAAATGGATCCACACAAATTTATTTTAGTGTCACATGTTCAGAATAAATATTCGGAATGAGATCCCCTTGCCAACACAATATAAACATATTTTAGTTAAAATTATTTTATTACCCAAATCATTAGGTTTTATCTTTCTGCTGGAATATATAGTTTCTGGTGATGTTAAGTATCTAGATAAACAAATATTTGGTGTCATGTTTGATCATTTCTAGAGTGCTTTTATTGAGTAATGATGACTGTAAATTCCCATTTTATAAACAGTGAATACAGAAGGACAGTGCTTGTACTGTATGTGTGTATGCAGCACTAAGTGAGACTCCTTTAACACTAATGATGTTTGGACTGTTAGATTATTAAAGTTAACTCACCACTTGAGGTCATGCTGTTCCCATGACAACCCCACTATCTACTGTGAATAGATGCTGAGCAGGTTAGTGAGGAGTGTGTTTGTGTGTGACGGATGCTTGGCTACAAATTCCACAGTGTCCAATAAGCAGCTTTATTTGCTTCTGTGCAAATACAATACTGATTGTGATGATATTCACTTCCTCATATGTCTCACTTACGTTTACACACAGGAACAGCAGCAGCATTGTTTCATTAAGCTCAATGGTGATGTGTGTTATTTCTGTCACCGAACGGAACTGCAAAAATAAGGACGGTTTCTGGGTTTTCCATCTTCAAGTGGTTGGACAAACAGAAAGTCATACTCCAAATTTATGCCATTGGTTGAGCCAATGTTGGCGGTCAGAATTCTGAAACAACCTGAAATAATTTATGCTCCTTGACATTAAGAAAGTGCAAGAGTTTCAGGTGTATACACACACACTCACACACACACACATATATTCATACAGTAGTCAACATTCGAAGTGGATCAAAAAATTTAAGACGAGAACGCATTTCAGTTTTAGGTTTTAGGACAACTTTGATGAAAAGTTTTGATCCACTTTAAATGTTTAAATGCCAAAATGGAAAGACCGCGTGTGACAAAGTTAGGACCCCCTTAATGTTAACATAGGAATGAAGAGGGTGAGTTATGGTCAGGCGATGTTAACCAAATTACTTTGATTAACTGATCATCAGCAAGTCTGAGAGCCTCTAAAAAAAAGAAGACATTTTGGCAGTTAACTAGTCTGGAGTAGTGTGAAGAAAGGCATCAGCAATGATCTTAGAGAAGCAAGGAGTTGCTGCCATCAATCTGGGAAGAGTAATATGGCAGCCATTTATGCTGCGGGGGCCGGGGAGCAGTTGGGGGTTCGGTGCCTTGCTCAAGGGCACTTTCGTCGAGGTATTGTAGGTGGAGAGAGCACTGTACATTCACTCCCCTCCTGCCAGCCGAGACTCAAACACACAACCTTTGGATTATGAGACTGAATCTCTAACCATTAGGCCACGACTTCCCCAAACCAAGTACATCATTCCACTGTGAGGAAGTTTATTCACAAGTGGAAGACATTCAAAACAGAAACCAATCCTCCCAGGAGTGGAAATTCACCCTAAGATCAGTCAACCCAAGAACTTCACCGCAGGCTCCACAGGCCTCAGTTAACATGTTTAATTATGAAGTTCATGACAGTGCAATTAGAAGCACATGGGACAAGTATGGCATGTTCGGAAGGCTTGCCAGAAAAAACAAAAACAAAAAAAAACATGGCAGTATGGTTTAGGTTTGCAAAGTTACATCTGAACAAAAAATAAGATGTCTAGAACAATGTCCTTTTAACAGAAAAGACCAAGTGGAGATGTTTGGGTGTAATGCACACTGCCACGCTTGGTGAAAACCTTTAAGAACATATCAGCACAAACATCTCATAGCAAAAGTCACTCATGCTGGTGGAGGGCTGATGATTTTGAGCTGGTTTTGGAGCTACAGGATCGTTGAGGCGACCGTGAACTCCTCTGTACACCAAAGTTTTCCAGAGTCAGCTGTGAGGTCATCCGTTCAAGTTTTGCCAAAACTGGGTGATGCAACAGGACAATGATCCCAAGCACCCCAACAAACCTACGACAGAACGGCTGGAAAAGAAAAGATTCAAGGTGATGAAATAAATCAAAGTCCAGAGCTCATCCTGACTCAAATACTGTGGTGAGAGCTTTGCACAAAACAAACCTCAACTAGAGCATCATGGTAAAGAAGAGTGGGCCAAAATTACTGCAGAACAATCTGATTGACTGATAAAGTCATACAGGACATTATTATTAAAAGTTATTGATGCTAAAAGTGGATCTACAGGGAGTTGAATTATAGGGTGTACTAATCTTGTCACACATGGGTCTTACATCTTGGTTTTATTTTTGTTAAATAAATAACAACATGGTGCATTATGCCATGTGATGTTGTTCATCTGAGGTTTTAGTTTACATCACATTAATCACGATCAATCGTTTGACAGCACTACTATTATTATTATGAATATATATATATATATATATATATATATATATATATATATATATATATATATATATATATATATATATATATTGCATATTTAGGAAATATAGTTAAATATAGTTATAATAGTTTAACCTGTTAATACTGTTTCTGTTATTACAGTCAAAATCCAAAAGTTCGCAGCAGCATGTCGACAAGGTAAGTTTGTCCAGTTTTCAGTTTAACAAATGATGACTAATGATTTTCCTCAGCATGTTTAACTCAGTTCGGCTAAATATGACAATTCAGTCACCGTTTACTCACTAAACCAGTGTCTGACGTTCATTCTCCGGTTTAAGACAAAAGGAGATGCTTTTTTACAGTATTTCACATGCAGCATGTTCAGTGACCAATGGCTCATTTCAGGAGCTTGACATGAACACCCGTCAAAACATCTCTTTCTGTGTTCACACAGGACATGAAAGACACGAGTTGTGTAAATGATGACAGAATGGTCATGTTTGGCTGAACTTTCCCTGTTAGCACAAAACTCTCAAGCATGTGTTACTGCATTTATGTCTTTATTATTTCTTTAAACTGATGATACAACTCCCTCTTGAAGTCTCTTGTGTAAGCTGCAGCACAGCAGCTGCTGTAACATAAATGTTGGTGCTGGAATCACATAGTGCGTGCCTGCGTGTGTGTGTGTGTGTGTGTGTTTGTCGCAGCCCGGCTTCACCCAGTCCCACCTCACCGCGCTCCCCCTCATGGCCGATGTTCTCTGCCCCCTCCAGCCCCCAGCTGGCCTCCAGCACCTCCAGCGAATCGTCCCCCGTCAGGTGTGTGTCCTGCTCTGGCCTGCTTAGGCAGCTATCTATAGCAGTGCAGTCTTCTAATCGTTCGGTGATAAGCTTCAGCTTTGCACATTCACACCTTCCCTCCTCACATCTGAGCATATACATCAACTAACTTCATCGCTCTGATGCACTGTGGGTAATAATATGGTTTATGGGAAGTTTCATTTCTGTCATTGCATAAACTGTATGTATGTTCAGGGGCGGACCTGTTGGGGGTCCTAAACAAATTCCAGGTACTGTATTGGGCCCTAACACTATCTATGCGCTCTTTTACACCAAACCTTTGTTTTGCTCGCTCGCTCTCATAGTTTATAGTTTATTGATCCCTTTGCAGCCACTAATTAGTGAACCTGATGCTGTTCTAAAGCCATGTTAGGCTAGCTTATTTTTTTATGGATCACAAAACAAGACATTATCAAAACAATGCTTGCACTTATCCATTTAATAAATTGTAAGCTTTTTACAAACAAAAACTTAACCCATTAAATATACGGTAGGGTTTCAGAAACTCAGAAGCTTCATTTCAGCACATTTTAAACAGTGAGTGGATTCCAACTTAAACACTTCTGGTCATTACATTTCAGAAATTAACATATATGTCTGTGATTGGCTACTGTACATTGCTCATCGCTGCAAATACGTTTTGCCAGTATAAGAGGGAGCCCCCTGATTTCCCGGGGCCCTAAGTGGCCCCTTACCTCTCTTAAATGCCCCTTTTTATGATTATGTATTTACTGTTTCATGATCAGAATAAATGTATGTACACCAATCAAATTTTGGTTGCACTTTATCTTTGAATTACTGTCATGTGGGTATTTTTCTGATATTGATAAAAAATACATGAATTAATCTACCGTATTTTCCGGACTATAAGTCACACTTTTTTTTCATAGTTTGGCTGGTCCTGCAACTTATAGTCAGGTGCGACTTATTTATCAAAATTAATTTGACATGAAGCGAGAGAAATGAACAGAGAGAAATGAACCAAGAGTAAACATTACCGTCTCCAGCCGTGAGAGGGCGCTCTATGCTGCTCAGTGCTCCTGTAGTCTACACTGAAAACATAGAGCGCCCTCTCACGGCTGGAGACGGTAATGTTTTCTCTTGGTGCTTGGTTCTAAATAAATGCGACTTATAGTCCAGTGTGACTTATATATGTTTTTTTTCCTCGTCATGACATATTTTTGGTCTGATGCGACTTATAATTAGGTGCGACTTATAGTCCGAAAAATACGGTAAAAATGATGCACTTATTTAAAAGTTTTAAAAGTTTATTGTTTATATATATTTGTGTCATCTCCAGTCCTCCGCTACGAAAGGCACGTGCACTATATGCCTGCAAGGCTGAACATGACTCTGAGCTGTCCTTTATCGCAGGCACCATATTCGAGAATGGTAAGTCCCCAGCAAGGGGGTTCTGCATTTTTAGCCCTCAGTGGGTGAATTGCATATATCTTAGCTAAGCAGGTTAGAAGCTTTAGCATTGGCATAAGTTGAGAAAACCGATATCTCTGCTTTGTTCCACCTTTTGCCTCTCAGGTATCAGAGCTTGACATCGCTGAGCAGTAGATCAGATTATTGTTTAATGAAACCTCAGGCGTGTTCACAGCCGCTCTACTGCAACAGTAAATAGGGCTGGGTATAGAAAAAACAAAAAATAATTATATATATATATATATATATATATATATATATATATATATATATATATATATATATATATTGATCTCTATTTTAATCGATTCTCATTTTTACGAAACTATTTCGATTCTCAAATCCCAGGAATCGATTAGTCTATCCTGCTTTCAGTTCATGAATGAAACAGAGGTGCCGCTTTAATTCTGATGTGAAACAAAGTCTCAGATTTCAAACTCTGTCCATTTTATTACACAATTTAAACAATAAAATACCATTTTGCCGATGTTTAATGTGGATTATTACACCGCTCTCTGCAATGCATGATTCTGATTGGTCAATCACGTCATTCTGAAGTGTGTTATGTGAGGGATAATGTACATCCAGCCAGATGTTATCTCAGAATAAACACAGACAGTAATCAGGACCCCGACGCAAAGTGGAGATGTACATTATCCCGCTTTTTACACAACTAAAAATACTTGTTTTGTACCATATATGTTGAAGTCTTCCATTGTAACACGCGGTGATGAAGTGTTTTCAGTCACAAGTAGGCACCAGACAGTCAACGATAGCGGAGTGACTCGTAAAGCATACAAGTAGTACCGGGATGAACGGTGTGTTATTCAAATTGGTGGTTGTTATCTGGGAATAACATACCACTGAATGGCACAATTGACCAATCAGGATCAAGTATTCCACAGAGCTGTGTAATAATTCCCAATAACAACCGGTAAAGCTAATAACACAGGCTCATCCGGGTACTGCGCGTTATTTTGACCATTAGTAATTATATGCTTAATGTATCCCTCCACTGCCGCTGATTAAGGTTTCGTGTCTAATAAAATTACTTTTTTGGCAGCAGCTGTGTAATAAGCAGATGAATGTAGCGCCTCAGTTCAAGAGAACTGATCATCTCCTCCACTTTACTACCAGTTACAGCACAAAATAAACATTGTTTTAAAGAGAGTACAACTTCGGAAAGATCTCATTATAAACAATGCATCACATAACATCACATATTTGATGAGCATAAATTCATTAGTCAGCTACAAAAATGTTCTCTACTGAGGAGCATTTTGCTAAATATATGCACCATATGATATTCATTACAATATTTACCATTCTTCAGTATTCAGTTTATGTTTAAATAAATCCCTCACGTTTTAATGACAGCCATCATTTAAAGGTTTATATTTCAAAAAATTAATTGGAGGAAACATCTATTTGTAAAGTTAGTATAATAATATTATTATAGAAACTTGGTTGTATACAAATTGGTTCATTTTAACGTTCATGTAATGCATCACCAACTAACTCTCTTGTATATTTTATAGCATTGTTTTTTTTCCTTAAGAAAATTTGCCATGTACTGTACCTGATGCATCCAAAATAACTGATATCGAATTGAATCACAAGCTTGTGAATCTAAATCGAATCGTAAATTCTGTGTCAATACCCAGCCCTATTAAATAGAGGCTTAAAAATGCTTTGAAAGATTATTTGTTAGGCCTTTTTTGAGAGATACAGTAAACTTGATTATTTTCAGCGCCATCTCACAACCAATTCGCATGTATTTTACGAGGTGGCTAATTCATACGAATGTGTACGACCTCAATCGTACGATTTGTCTAGACTCCAGTGACTGTTAGGTTTAGACTTAGGGGAAGGCCATTCATAGAAATTGGGGAACACATTAAATAAATACAAAATGAGCCATCTCGTAAAATTTGTTGAATTGCCATGAAATCAGGTTGTTATTTTTGGTGGGTGATGCTGCACAGAGTCTAACTTGGATCTGGAACAGTCCTTATTCCTTTTTGCACTGTAGAAATAGAGTACACAGGGGATAAAGTTGTCAGTGGCATCCAAAATGATCTTCAGTTTGCATCTTTGTCTCTTAGTTCATCCGTCAAGAGAACCAGGCTGGCTGGAGGGCACCTTGGACGGGAAGACGGGGTTAATTCCGGAGAACTACGTGGAGTTTATGTAGCTGGGAGTCAATGAAAGTGGCACAGAGCCCGCTTTTGAAAATAACTGAACTTCAGTTAGTCAGAAGAGCCGAGTTAGTCTTCCTGATCGTTATAGTGTGGTTTTTTTGGCAGCTGTGGCGTTCCCCTAGCGTGTAATTGATCCACGCATCCCACAATGCATTGCCACTGTTTAACACAAAGTTCAACGCAAGGTAAAAGGGAAAGAAAACAAGCTCTAGGACTTGACTCAGCCACAGTCAAGCAATTGTATTTTAGGGGTTTATTATGAATTATGGATTTGTTTTTATTACTATATACTATATATAAATAATGCTTCTATGTGAGCACTTCCTGGTTCTCCATGATGTAAAATGTGTGATGTTTCTATGCAGTCTGAGGCTCTTTGAATGTCTTTTTTATCCTTCAGGTCCTTGCATCTGTTTGGTAGAGAACTACTAAAAGATAACTGTTCATTATGCACTCTTTTGTATATCAGGAAGCATTTAAAAAAAAAAAAAATCTGAATTTTCTCCTTTTTTTAGTATGTGGAAATGTTTAAATTATCTCTTAATGTGAATTAACATCATATGTAAACCACTCTTATTTAAGCATTATCTCGGATGAGATTTGTGTTCGTTTGGGGTGTATTAACATTGTAAATAAGTGATAATTGATGAGGTATAATTTTTTTGTAAAATGTGAATTATATATATTTTTATTGTAGCGTACTAACTTAATTTTTGATAGCCCAATTGATCTTTTAATTTTTTTTTTTTTCTGAGCCTTAATATTCTTTAGGATGTCAAATAAATGAAAACATGGTTCAGTTGTTTAGATTTTTTTTTCTATCAAATAAAAATAACATCATCAAATTTCCATTTAAACGTCTTTTCTTTTTTCTTCTTTTTTTTTTAAACAAAACTGCTTTCAAGTAAATTTGGACCTGGTTTGTTTGGTACAGATGAACTATTTTATATAGGCAATAAACAAGTTTATCAGAGTGTAGATTTGTGTCAACATCAAGATACAATGAAAAAAAAAAAAAAATTTGCAAATGACCACAATGATTTCTCAGTAAAATAAAGACACTACCCTTCTTCTGAACAAATGTTGTCCAACATTTAATCAAATATGTGTAAAGATCGACATTGACTACAGGAGAGGTGTAATACAGAAGTCATACAAAACTATTGTTTCAAACAAATAGACATTGTATATCATTTGCATTGGATTATTTTACATATAACTGAAATGCAAATAAAACAAAACACACTTTAATGAAAGCCATATACAAGTGAAATATGATTTGCCCTTAATCTTCAAAGATAGTATCTGCATGAATTTTTTTACAAAATATACTATATGTCAGGCCAGTATTAGGGTAGTGCAAATTCTCAGGCTTTGATACATTACACACAGCTTTATTTATATTTTTACTAGTTAATTTTACAGCATTATACATGAGACCAGAGCCTAAATCTTTATAAAAGAAATAGAAAAGGATAAAATAAAGTAAAAAGAGCCTAGAGTTGGGTAGTAAGAGCTACTGTAAAATATAACTGCTTTAAATATTGATATTTATTTGTTAAAATCTGCATTGCTTTGGTCACTCTGTTGCACTATACAAAACACACTTGCATCTCTGGCACAACTTGAACCTGTCCTTCTGTAAAACAGTGATTACTCCTATATTCCCTAGAGATTTGTAGAATTTACATTTACATACAACATGACACTTTTTCTCAAAAGTGCATCTGCAATACAGATCATCTTGACAAAAAAAGATAATACAACTTTATGTATTAAAATTATTTTCTTGTAAAATTATGTGTATATCAAAGATAATCTGTGTATTTATATTTTAGTTTTAGTTTCTTTTAAAAATTATCAGTGATTACCAAACAATTTCTTTTAGACATTTCAGCATACTTCAGAATTTATACAACTTATGTTTTATGGCTCAAAAACTCCCTTTGCAAGGCCTACTGTGAAACAAACAGAAAACTCACAAACCTAGCCAGGGATTTGTAAAAAATTAAAATATTTGGGGAAGCCTGGGATATGCACTGTGACATTTAAATTTCACATCAGCCGATGGAAATGAGCATCAAACAAACAGCGTCTCTGTGACTCTCCAGAAGCACGAGACACTGCTGAAAATGAACCTCTAACCCTCTGATCGCCGTGAGTTGTTTGATATGGTGCATGGAAAAATTAATAGCTTAATCATCTGAGTATGAATATTCATTCTGTAAGGTGAATGTTCAATTGTGTTATGTACACAAACACTAGTAATTCCGGAAATGTGGAGGATTCCTGGGTGCAAAAGTATTATATATATATATCTATAATAGTAGAAGTATTATAGAAATGAAAATTCTGTCATTATTTACTCACCCGTGTGTCATTCCAAAACCAACTGGCTTTGTTAGTTTTTTTTTTTTTACCCGTCTTTTGGAACACAAAATACAACGTTGTGAAGAATCTTCACAAAGCACTTTTCAGACATAAAAATCACTACATATAAGTTTGGAACGTTGTGATAAAACAACAGAATTTTCTTTTTTGGATGAATCATTCCTTTACGCTGGTAATCAAGTGTAGCTGGTGCAAAAACCCTGAAGCGCACACACCAATGTCAGTTGACACGTAACAATGAGCAAACACATGCCCGAGCAAGAGAACCACAAATGTTCCTTTTGTTCTGAAGTTACAACAAAGGAGTTCGTTTGTGGCTTGGCACCACAGGGGCACATCAAAGACACAGACTAGAAAAGTGGGTCAAAACTTGTGGGCCTCATATGGGTTACTAGATTTAGAAAATGCAGAGAGAATTCCAAAAAAATTTTTTTTAACTAAAAACAGGATGACAGAAAGTAAAAAAGTCTGAGATGCTGGTGGATGTGCAACTTTAGACACGCGCAAACATTCACCAAATGACATGAACACACTGCAGTTGACAGGAGGGGAATGCTGGGATACGCTTATCTCAGTGTGACCAGAATGGATGGAAATCTGACAAATTCATTGATTTCGTGACTTGCCATCGTGTAGTATTTTGCTGTCAGTCATGGAACAGATCTTGATTTGAATTGAATTATATTGTGGAATATTCATGCAAAATTGTTTGACGATTTGGAGATTCGATGAGACTTTAAAAATACATTATATGGTCTAATGTTTCATCAGCAGCTTCAGAATTTGGAGCACCTCTTGGGAGCGTTGAGCTGCCACCTACAGTGAACCATCACGGCAGGTTTAGACAAGGGCAGATGAATGTGAATCATCAACAGAAATTCTGTACGCCAAGTCATTGCGTTAGCCTGAGAAATGTTCAAAACTGATTCGCAAAGCGCAAAAAAGGCACATTTTCCTTTTTTGATATACCTTTGTAAACATTTCAGCAGTGTACATGCAAAATAATAGAGAAAATATCACTAAAAAATCTTCTCAATTCTCAAAGTCACTTTCTGTCTGCTCCAAGTACACAACTTTGTCCTGCTCCACGTACATTTCAGAAGAGCAAACGTCCCCTCTTCCCTCCGAGAATCAAGCAGAAGCGACTGTATCCCTCAGTTCATTCAGGATGTTTGGGGAAAATGGGCAGGTTGGATTAGAGCTGGTAAGAAAAGGGTGGTGTTAAGGCATTGTTATGATCTAAGGCAGTCATTTCTGATGGAACAGAAGAGGCTTGACACTCCCGTCTTTAAATTTTGGTAGCTGATGGCTGATGATCTCCGCCAACATCTCAGGAAACTCCACGCTCAGAGATTTATTCACAAATGTGTAGAAACAGAAGTTGAGAAGCTCCTCCACCATCTGTGGATAAAAGTAGCATTTCAACGTACACTACATGAGCCCAACAATGCAAACTAATGCCTGTACATTCATAGGAGTGGTCGACTGATATAATACCATGGCTGATATATCTGCAGATATTCTGTATTTTTAATTATTGGCATTGGGCAATACATTTTCTGTTTGGCTGGTAACGTAATAAAAACGGGACCTTTATTCTGACATCACTAAGAACCCAGTGCACAAACTTCTTTGGCTTACTCTCTTTATTTAACAATTCTGCCTAACAAAAGGCAAAACGCTCTCTCTCTCTCTGCATTTATACTTTTAAAAGTCTTAGAATCCCTATGAACTAATTACCAGTGCTGGATACATTACATAGACATTGTAGCCCATTACGGGTAACAAATGAAATAATGAAAATTGTAGTTAGTAATGCAATGTGTTGGATTTCACAAACTATGTAAAGTAGTCTGAGTATCTTTTGATTAGTTTTGAGTTACTTTGTAAATAGTATCTTCCATTCTTTGTTAAATGAAACAATAAAAACTGCATTAAACATTGCAATAGACCAAGGTTTCCCAAACTGGGGTTCATGAGGTGATGAAAACCTAATAATGAATTGAATTACCAAATGTCAAAGTGGCCTATCCATTTTCTGTGTAATTATAGTCACCTGACTAGTAGCTGGTGTGTGCAGTTCCATAAAACTAGAAGATTTTCCAAATGTGTATAAGCGGTACGATTTTTTTAGAAAGGAAAATTTGAGAGAAAATATAAGAATTACGCAGAATCGATACATTATTAGATACATTATTAACACTGTACTGCCATTGTGTAAATATTAAGTTATCTATATCTAATCTATGAAAAAGTAACTGTAATCTGATTCCAAATACTTTAAAATGAAATTAATTTTGGAATCTGATGACATAATCCATATTACATGTAATCCGTTACTAGCCAGCACTGTTTCTCACTGCAATGACAATACACTTGAACGTATTCCTTAACGCAGGGGTGCCCAATCCTGTTCCTGGAACTCCAACCCTAATCAAACACATCTGAAGCAGCTAATTAAGATTTTCAGGAACACTTACTAATTACAGTCAGATGTGTTAGCTAGGCTTGGAACTGAGGACTGGGCATTCTGCCTTAACACAATGCACAATGTATCCAACGTTCTGACCGAATGCTTACGTACGTTTCTGGCCTGGCATGTTCTCTCTTATAGATGCAATAAAACCATCTGCCAGTAACGTGTCTAGTTTGTGTTTGCTGATGGTAAGAGATGCCAGCTTACCTCCTGCATTGAGTCCAAAAGCTTGGTGAGCTGGTAGAACCTCTGCCAGTTCTGGCTGGAGTTCTCCTCGCGTTTAACAATGGCTTTGCCCAGCTCCTTGATGTACGACATGCGGATTTCATCAAACACAGCTTGACTTTTAAGACCGTCCTTTGGTACTGTGGAAACAGATGGGGTCAGGATGAGACGTTTACTTTACATTATTGCCTTTTAATCCAGAAAATATTCCAAGGAGAAACAAATTCTGTATTTCATTAAAGAAGTAGACTTAAACAAATGCCACATGCAAATACTAAAAGGGCTTTCACACTGGAGAAAGCTCTGACATAGCATTTCACAGATCACCTGATGTCAGATTGTTCTAATTAGAAAAACTCTTTATGAAAGATCTGATGTGACGTCGAAACAGAAGTGGTTTCAACAGTTAAGCAGAACCCCTGGAGGTATTTCTATTGGACGTTTTACTCGCTGATGCGCTTTCTTCCACCTTAACCGCTTTGCAAAAGCATAAGGAGGTCAATTAAGTATCTTGTTGTCATCAACAAGACTGAGCACATGGATAAATTTTGCCTTTGTAAGCATCGTCATAGTGACAAATAATTCTGAATGTGAAAATGTAGAGATATTCAAGTTAACAGTTTGTTGTAATCACAGTAAATCCAACATAAGAAAAACGTTGGAATACAAAAAGCATGTTTTGGAAAACCACCATTGGACAAGTGGATGGTCATAAGAGTGTTTTATCTTTTCACATTTTTCCTCAATGTTTTTGTGACACACCATTATCCTTGATTTTGCAGCATTCTCTGATTCATGTGCTCAAGTGAGAATAAACGAACAAAAACAACACAAATCACATCTTTCATTGGATAGAGGAGAAATAAATGTTTTATACACTAACGGTCAAAGAATAGATTTGGAGTAGTTATGATTTTTAATGTTTTTTTGAAAGCAGTCTACCGTCTTCAAGACATTTTAATGCATTTTAAAATGTAATTTAAAGCTCAGTTTTCAGCAGTTATTATTCCAGTCTTCAGTGGCACATGATACTCTGGAAATCATTCAAATATGCTGATTTGGTGCTCAGTTATTATCAGCTGTAACTGATACTCAGTTATTAATATCTTATTATCAATGTTAAAACAGTTTGTACAGTTTACAATTCTGTTGGAAATCATGACCAATCCATCAGAATTCTTTGATAAATAGAAATAAAAGCAGCCTAATGTTAGTGTAATCTATTAACTACACATTAGCTTGGTTTCCATCCCCCTGCTTTTATGCACATCAGAATCGATTGATGGAAACACAGAATTAAAAAAAAAAAAAAAAATGCCTTAATTCGCAAAAATGTTTTTTTTTGAGGTAGTTTTTGACTTGTGCAAAAAAAGGGTTAATGTGAATAATGTGAGATGGAAATGCATTTTACGAATAAATTGCTCCAAGCGCATGAAAAAGTCAAGTGACTTTGAACTATGGGATGGCGAATCCAGACTAACCAGTGGACCAGTCTTGTTCCACAGCATCTGAAATGTTATATGGTCATTTGTGAATGCCTGAGCAAAGTCTGTCATCAAAGTATTTCTGTAGTATAACTGCCTCCCAGAACTGTTAAACGACTGCGTTCCTGAACAGCAGCATCCACCTCCAAAAGCATTAACCGCATTAATTGTGTTTCGTCTGCTTGTTCTGAGGTGCAAGTAATTTATTAAATAAGAAAATTAGTATTTTCAGTAGCTTCTCCTACTTTTCTTACTGATATAAAGTGCCAGTGTATTCAGGAAGTGACTATTTTGTTCTCTTTGAATAGTTGGATGGAAACGGTGCTTGTTTGCAGATGTTTTCTGCAATATTCCAATTTTGAACACAAGTTAAATTCACAACTTTGAATTTGAAAACAAAAAACTATCTGTATTTAACATGATAACAATTTAATAAAAACATTGTACGTTACTAATTATAATTCTTACATTTCCTCAGTCACTCAAAAAGCAGTTACATTACCAAAGAACATCATCACTGACTTCCGTCTATCTACACTGTATGATGAATAAATCTCATAGAGAATGAGAAGCTACGTCACACCACGTTTGCAAGCTGAAATTTACTGCAATTGCGAGTTATAAAGTCAGAATTTGCAAGATATAAAGTCAGAATTGTGAGATAAAAACTCACAATACTTTTTACTCACAATTGCGAGTTTGTATCTTCACATTCTGACTTTGTTTTTTTTTTTCAAAATTGCAAGTTCATATCACGCAATTCTGAGAATTTAAAAAAATATATTTTTTTTTGTAAGTTTTAACCGAATTTTTGATGAAATGAATGCAGCCTTTGCAATCATAAGAGACATCTTTCAAAATCATAAAAAAAAAAAACTTAATTTTTAATTTAGGTTTTTTATTATTATTGTTGTTGTTTTTATTGATTTATTTTTAACAGGAATCTAACAGGAATTAACGATTCTCAAAAATGTACTTAAATCTCTTAAAGAAAACTCTCTAATGCCTTTGTGCTGAGACACAACATAAAACCACTTCATGAAAACAGGTTATTAAAAAAATCGGTCTAGACCAACTGTGAGTGCCCCAAAGGCACGAGGCCCTGTGTGGGCATGCCACCCCTGCGACAGTCTCATCAGCTCACATCCAAATCAAAGGAAAGTATGCAAACCTGAAGTAAATGTGAATGTGTTTCACGTAATGGCTGTTGGCCCTGAGGCGTTCAGATCAGTGGTGTATCAGCCAGGGATTTGAGGCCCAGGGATGCTGGATTTCAGCCCAGACAAAGACTCGAATTAACCTATGCAAAGCGCCGCAGAGGTTGATAGTCTCGGTCCAATTATATCCAGATCTCTTATCAGATGAGACCGCAGGATTTCAACACAGAGAGATCTGAAGTGAAAATGCTGTGGCTTATTGGTAAGCATGCCCGTTTGTCAGGCTGTTTACCAATTGTTTACATATTATACACTGCCAACTATGTTTAAAAATAGTACTTTAATGGAAAGACTTGGAATTGTCTACCATCACTGGTTTCACTGTTAATGTTGGTGCAAATGCTTTGGTTTATTCGTTCTCTTTTTAATTGTATTATTAATTGTATTATTTTTTTTTGCTTAAACTCGTTTCTAAATATTATAATAATCAAAGTCAAGTGTTTTTATAAAAAAAAAAAAAATGGTATGTTCCAATTTGGGAACAGCGAGAAAAAATGTGTATTTAAGAAGAAAAAAAAGAAGTTTTAGTAAAACCAGAGAAAAAGTGCATCCTAGGGTTTCCTTTTTCTATTATTCTGGGATTTAAAGAAAATAAAAATAAAAGTGTTTTTTATGATTCAGCCTGTTGGAACTCGATCTCTGGGGTTTATCCAAGGTAATTCACCAACAAGCATCATAGTGAGTATACCTAATATGCCAGTAAAAAATATACTGTGTAAAGTCAGCATAGGGCAGTGGCCCCAAAAATAAAATAAAAAAATTAAGAAATGCTTATTTGGTAACACTTTATTTTAAAGTTCAAATTCTCACTATTACCTACACTTTTTGCCTCAATAAACTCCTAAGTTGCTGCTTATTAACAGTATGGTGGTTTAAGTATGGGCTTGGATTTAGAAATCCAAAATATGGTCATGCAGAATAAGGCATCAATGCATGCTAATAAGCCACTAGTTAATAGTGAGAGTTGGTCCTTAACATAGAGTGTCACCATTATTTTTATTTATTGTTTTCATTTGGTGAATTGTTTGTGATGTCGTCTTTTAAAAAACATGCTTTATGATGTCACTGTACATGTACACTTCCTGTATGCAACATGCTTATGAATTGTGCTGACTGCTGATACCTGTGCTGAGGAGCAGGAGCACTTTCATGCAGAGATACTCGTCGTAGGACACCTGCAGCTTGACCAGCTCATTGGCGATCTTCAGCATCTGGTTACACTGGTCACTCATGTAGGGAAGTTTCATCCTCTCCCTTGAACACACACACAGAAACATTCTTATGCTGTGTTCACACCAAACGCGAATAGAGCATCTGGCGCGAATTATTTCAATGTTAAGTCAATGCAAAGGCGCGTTTACGCGTGTCTGGAGGAATGAGGCGTTTAGCGCGGCGCAGAAGACGAGAATTGTGCTTTTGTGCATTTATGTGTTTGATGCGAATTTGCGTCTGCCGCCTGAGTTGAAAAATTTTAACTTTGCTGTCAATTCGCGCCACGTTAAACAGTCAGGAGCCTGCTCAGGAGTCACTCATTCAACATGGAGGAACGACTGATGTTGTCAGTGAGCAGTCAACCGGAGCTTTATGAGCTTTTAAGTTCATATTTCAGGAATAAAAAGGGCCTCGCTTGGAGGAGTGAAATGTAAGTACACATTTAACTTTTGAGTCACGTACACGTTTATCAACCCGCGGCATTCCCGCTGTTTTTTAACAACTATTTTACCCCTAATATAGGCTAGAGCTACTTTTCGCTAACAAGTTAATGCGTTTATTCAGAGGACGTGTGCAGGAAAAAGTGGAAAAGACCCGAGTGCTCGATCAACATCAGCCATCTTGCAAACAAACAACCGCTAGCACTTGCCCCTCCCACAAGAAGCGGATTTCGCTCTAGACACGCGAATGCATTCAAAATGTTCAAGCAGCAAACTAGACGCGGTAGACGCAAATTTAATGCTCTATTCGCGTTTGGTGTGAACACAGCATTAGATATCAGATATCGCGCCTAAAAACGCATGGAAAACGCTAGGCACGCCGCTTACTCCTCCTTTCCAAAGAGCTCGGGCAGTTGCGCCCCTGAGGCGTCTGCCGTTGCTAAGCAACCATGATATGCTCTCTCCATGAAGACGCGGAAATTTCAGCAAAGGATAAATGGAGCTCTAAAAATAGCTTGCAATAGCTCTGATACTAAATTTATTTAAAAATGGCAATCCATATACAACTATGGTCAGCTGTTCCTTCATCTTGGCTGAGCTTTCATCGTTGTTATGGGAAAGGATGAAGCTGATTGGTTAGTTCTTGTCACATGACCTTGCGGTGCGCTTGCGGCTCTCTGAAAAGTTGAGATGTTTTTAACTCGATGCGGTGCGGACGCGACTGGAAAAAACGAGCGTGACCACGTCGCTTCCATTATGAGGGTGCATACCGCGCGCCTACATTGGAAATAACGAAGATGAGCACACAAAAGACGCGATATGTGAACGGCCCCTTATTCTGCAAGCATTTCACAGCACCAAAGAGAGAGAGAGAGCGAGAGAGAACATATATCATGGCCAAAAGAAGAAACTTTTATCATCTGACAAAGTTATTGCTGACTTGGACTTACAGCAACATGCCCACATCATTATCCTGTTTTAACTGTATTTATTGATGATGATTTGCTCAAGCAAATGTGCAACACAATTCATTATAGCAACTTATCGAATTAAAATTAGAAATGCAAATTTATAAAGGCACTTTGCCATGTCACATTTTACATTTTAGTTTAACATTTATTGATGATGGATGATATATTGAGAGAAAAGAGTATGTGGTTGTAGTTTGCAATTTCCAAACTGATAAATGCAAAGTCTATACTGCAGTCAAAATTAATGTAGTATTTACATTTCAATCATCCAGAAGTGGTAATTTCTCACATAAAACTGCATATAAAGCCTTTTGCATCTAAAATGCATTTAAAGAACATTTTATAATGTTATCACACTACATGTAAATGAACATTAACACAATGTAAAATAAAAGACACCAACACTGACACCGACTTCCTTTTAGTTTACGTGACATTTTACTATGACTAGACAGCTTAAAAACCACATAATCTGTCACCGAAAGCCAATACATTCCATTTGTGGTTAGTAAAGGTAGACTCACTCGTTGATGACGAGGTCTGGAGCGAAACACAGCATGCCTCCGTTACACTGCTGGTAGGATCTCCAGCCCAAGCCGAAGGACATGAGGAAGAGCCAGGAGCACTGCAGGAGCGTCATCTGGTCATCCAGGTGCAGGTTTCTGAAGCCTTAATGTGACAGACATTAACATTTAAACACCATTACAAGAGTCCTACAAAAGCAACATAGTTCAAAACATGAAGAACAATTTTTGCTAAAACAAAGCAATGCAAAAAAATCACTAAAGAACCATAATTTTGGGGTTTGCTCCAAAATGTAAAATGGTTTTAATTAAAGTTGGATTTTGAGATTTAGTTTCAGTCTGTAAGATAATAATATATGATTGTTGTTGCTTAAAAACCCTCTGATGCAGCTTTATAATGACATCTCTGTTCTGATTTTGAAGTCACTAAAATCAAAACCAACTCTTTGGCTCATGTATAATCATCTTTCCTGATTTCTAAACCTTCCAGACACACCGAGCTTTGCTCATAAAACTGGAGCAGAACAAATTTGTGTAAATCGTTCATAAAACCACAGTTACATAAAATGTCAGATTAAATTGAATTAATTAATTCATCACTAGGATCAGATACATGCATCACAGTCAAAAGCTCTTTTTTCTTTCTTTCATATTCCAAATCTGCCAAATGGCAAATCTCAACTCAAATCTCTGAAAGTGATTACTTGCTGTCAGAAAGCTACAGAAAGCTAAAATGGTTACAGTATAATGTTGTATTTTTAAAGAGAAATGAGTTTGCTAAAGCATGTGGCTCTTACGTAATACTTTTCCACAAGTATTATGAAGATATGTTTGCATACTGTGAAATAATCCATACAACAAAATCTCTAATCACAGACACCTTTTATCTTTGTAATGATTACAGCCCCAAATATGTTTTATTTGGGGGGGGGGGGGCAATACCAATATTAGGGAGTAAAAAAGACCGATATCGATATATTGGCCGATATTCTTTATGTGTAGGCTATATTATAGTACAGTATAGTCAAAAGTTTGGACAGACTTCCCATTCACGTCCAAACTTTTGACTGGTACTGTATATAGAATACAGTATATAGCTTACATAAGTAGGATATATATACATAAACACTTTTTTTTGCAATGATAACTCAAATGTGGTGAACAAACACTCATAATGATGTTACAAACACATGCCTATGTAGTGGAGGAAGGGCATTTAACAATTTAACAATAAACTTTATTATTCGAAATGAGTCTGACATCAGTGCACTTAACAGTAAACTTCACTTATTATAAATAACACAAATAAAAATATGTATATAACTTGAATTAAGAAATTTAACAAGGTAACTGTGAAGGGCAAGCAAGCTACTGCCAACCAACAGGGTCAGGTTTATGCAGGAAGCACAGCTTTTCCAAATGTAAAACTCTAAAATGAGTAAATAATAATGAATAATATACAGTACAGACCAAAAGTTTGGACACACCTTCTCGTTCAAAGAGTTTTCTTTATTTTGATGACTATGAAAATTGTAGAGTCACACTGAAGGCATCAAGGGCTATTTGAGCAAGAAGGAGAGTGATGGGGTGCTGCGCCAGATGACCTGGCCTCTACAGTCACCGGACCTGAACTCAATCCAGATGGTTTAGGGGTGAGCTGGACCGCAGACAGAAGGCAAAAGGGCCAACAAGTGCTAAGCATCTCTCGGGGAACTCCTTCAAGACTGTTGGAAGACCATTTCAGGTGACTACCTCTTGAAGCTCATCAAGAGAAGCCAAGAGTGTGCAAAGCAGTAATCAAAGCAAAAGGTGGCTACTTTGAAGAACCTACAATATGACATATTTTCAGTTGTTTCACACTTTTTTATGTAGTATATAATTCCACGTGCTAATTCATAGTTGTGATGCCTTCAGTGTGAATCTATAATTTTCATAGTCATGAAAATAAAGAAAACTCTTTGAATGAGAAGGTGTGTCCAAACTTTTGGTCTGTACTGTATATATAGACAGATTCAATCAAATATCACAGTCAATCTAAAACGTGTGTGGCCAGGCTCTCTCTGGAAGTGCACTGCACTTGCAACAAAATAGACAAGTTTATGATCTAATTCATGTATAATAAACCTTTTAAACATAAGGAAATGTACATACTGAGTGACTGATACCATCTTTGTTCAGGAATACACTTGTTGGTTCACATTGAGTTCACAGTTTTAACATATAACTTTAAATTATTTTCAAGATCTGAGGTAAACAATCTATTGCTGCTTTCAGTATGGCTATAAGGTCACACAAAATGATATTCCAACTCACATTAGACTGACTCACATTTAACTTTGATTAAAGCATATGATCACCTGAGATTATCTATTGTCATATAGTTTGTATATTATTCCAGCCGTTTAGGACACAGTGTTACAGGAATAAACTTGAAAATAATGATTAAAAACAAAAGAAAAGGTTGTGCAATGATTAACTGTATATCAGCTAATATTGAAGACTCACCGGGAAGAGCTTTGGCCCACTTGACGGCAGAAACGACCTGGCGGCCTCCCAGACGGTTAAGAGTCGTCATGAGGCGGGTGGAGGTGTCTGGGATGGTGCTGTCGTAGCCCGCGTAAATGATCTCAGGCTCAATGGCTTTGAGCAGGGACAGCATGGTGGGCACCAGCTGGGGCATGGCTTTAGGCACCAGTGAAGACATGCGCTCATCAGGCAGAGCCGGGGCCTGCTCACTGGAGGACGAATGACCCTGTAATCGCATCAGTTTCTTCTTTTTCCGAGCTAAGATGAAGGGGAGAAATTTGATTATTTATAATTCAAATGAATAGTAATTTCATCTAAATGTTGAAAACAAGGCATTTCGGTGAATAGGTACTTAATTCTTGAATGACTAAATTGGTTACTAAATACACTTTTATATTTTGAATCTTGATAAAATATTTGGAAAATTAATCCTCATAGCTTCTCATTGTTTCAAATCTGCTTTAACACAGCAGTTTAATAGAAGGGCAATATGACACATTTGATGATACAGATGATCTACTGATTTATTTAGCTATTTTTTATTTCTTTATTATGTAGCATACACATCAGTGCCACTTTTAGTGACTAGGACTGCATAAAACTGCTGACAATTACAAAGAGGAGCAGAGAGAAGGTTTGAAAGTAAAGCAATAACATATTGAGAGTTATCAAAAAAAATATTTATTTATAAAAAACTCTTTACAAATTAAGTAATTTATGAGACAATCCTGAGGTATTTAAAATATATTGTTTATTTCTTCACATTGTACACATCTTTTTATAAAAAAAGTTGCAGTACAGATGATTTATCAGTTAAAAAAAACTGTTGTTTTGCCTTATGATCTATAATTTGAGCTATTAATAATTTGAGTTATTATGGTTGACAGCTAGTAGCCAAAATTAATGAGCTAAATCAATAATTATTATAAAAAATTGCAACCTTTTGAGCTGAGTTGCTAAAAGAAATAAAAAGAGAAGAGTTTACTTTTTTTGGAATGTTTTTCAGCAGCTCAGACAATTTAAAGGATTTAAACATGGCCCAGAGATAATCTTTTTGCTAAACAAATTAAATATCTGCAAAACATTGTCAAATGTCATCAGTTCCTAACAAGTAAGTTCCTCTGCAAGTAACCAGCATTTATACGCCTCGCCTGCTAAATGGTCAACTATTCTGTACGGCACCTTTTTTCAAGGTTTTTAAACATCATTTCCATGGTAAATGTTTATAATTTTATAGTAAGACCATATTGTTATGGTTATGTTCTGTTTCTTGAACTTTTATTTTGTACCATATTGTTCCTGTTTTATTATTCCTTGTTTCCACTTCTTTTTGGTTACCATGTTTACTCACTAGTTTATTTATTTAGCCACACCTGTGCCTTGTTTTACTGGAACGGTGCTTCACATTTCCGGTCTCTGGTATTCCTGGTCAATTCTAACATATTTTCAGAGCCGTTAAACATATGAAAATAGTTTTAAAAAGCACATGACGCCATAATTTCATAATTATGTCACCTGTCATAGTTTAATGAGTGCATAGATGAAATGAAGTGACATGCTAGCTGCATTGAAAGCAGATGAGGGCTTATATCCTAAATAAGTTTGCAGGATTTTGTCCAAGCAATGATACAAGCACACTTTATATTATTAATTATTATATTACAATGCATACAGTGCGGGACATGGACAGATTTGCTGGTAAGTTACGTAATAGTTTACTCTGGCAGCCAACAACAGCACCGCTTAAAAGTGAAAATTTTATTTAATAGAGTACCAAGTAAATTACACTGTCAAGGTGCAGAAAAGTATCAAAAGCATTGTCAGAATAGTCCATCTGCCATCAGTGGTTCAACCTTAACATTACGAAGCGACGAGAATACTTTTTGTATGTGAAGAAAACAAAAAGCATACGCAGCCTGTGTCAGCTCATTTTCTCCAAAATGGCGCTAGGGTGATGTGGAGAGACGCAGAGGAGACGAATTGTTGAATAAAGTTGTTATTTTTGTTTTATTTACAATACAAAAAGTATTCGTCACTTCATAACATTAAGGTTGAGCCACTGATGGGATATTCCGACTATGCTTTTTATACTTTTCTGCACCTAGACAGTGTAATTTACTTGGCACTCTATGGGACAGTCCTGGACAAGCCTCCTGGTTTTCATCCATAATATCTTAAATTGTGTTCTGAAGACGAATAAAGCTTCTACATGTTTGAAACAACAAGGGGGTAAGTGATTAATGTCACAATTTTATTTTTTGGGGAGGAGTATCCCTTTAACATGACACGTATTTTTATATTTAGTCAAATTGGAAAAGTGTCAATTCAGTCTATCTTTTTTACCCTGTTTTAACATGGATTTCTATGGAGATTGTAACATGAGAGCAACCAAACGGAAGTTGATCCATCATGGCACCTCTCTTTGGTTACTCAGGAAACAGGTGGATTTTAAAGGCAATGATCTCACCTGAAGTAAAGTCCATAGGATTAGAACTCCTGTCTAGTCATTTACAATGAATTCAAGTACTAAGTAGGGCTATTACGTCCTCAATATGATTATGATTGTCAAATTATCTTGAGGCAGAAATTTCAGCATGCTGTGTAGAAGGTATATTCTTGCTCAAAAATAAAGGAATATTCCAGTGTCCTTTCTTGTATGAATCTTTTGAATTTCAGCACAGATACAGTACAAATGGAGCTTACAGAGACATGTACGTCATGAGTTCTGACGTGTGAATGCCTCTTGAAGGTTTTCTCTCGTAAAATCACTCAGCCGTTCTGCTGATTGAGAGCTTACCATCAAACCCAATGTCATTCTGTCCCACTTTTAACATTTTCTGCCATAAATGTTTCTATGGCAACTAAAAGCCTCTCTGTTAGATCCCCAGCTTTAGTTTACAGCTTAAATATTCATACAGCACAAAGAAAAAGCAAAGTGATTTGAAGGACCAATAATCCACATTCATAAAAAAAATACTGGAACCTGGTTGTTTGATCAATTACAAAACTATAAATTATTTAATGACATTTGGTTTGGTTTGTGTGAATGGTTCTTTCCTTCAAAGCTATTCAATTTGAATCTACTGGGAACAAAAAAAAGTGGAAGGAAATGATGGTAAGATATATTAATATTATTTTTGAAAAGGTCCAATTCCTCTCGATTGTCATTCTTAATTGCTCACTGGTTTGCGACCCTGTGCAGTGGCATATAAAGGTCACATAAAGCACTCAAGCAAACCGCTTATCAATCTATCAGAGCATCCTCACCTTCCAAGTTCATGCCGGCCTGAAGACACTTGCGAAAGCGGCATGCCGGGCAGTTTTTCCTTCTTATCTTGTCAATGATGCAATCGTTCCTTCCTGCGCAGAGATAGTTGTGCTGCCCTGGAAGAAATACAGGTATTACTTACAGCTTTGTGGTCAAACATAACTATAAGCACGTCTGATGTCTTGGGGTACAGCATCACAGCCCCAAAAACCCAGAGATGCAATTGCAGCGGTAAAGTGACGACTGAATCAATATAATACTTTGTTATTTAACTGTAGGGTTGCCCTCGATTAAAGATTTTTCTGGTTGACAAGTAGTCGTTCATTAGAAGCATTAGTCGACTAATTACAGGGTTATTAATAAATCATTTAAATCACAATAATGCACCTTTAATTGCCTACATTGCCTAATGAGTGCTTAAGCACACACATAAAGCTTGTCACGGCACACAGGCAGAAGTAATGATTATGAATGTGTCAGGGAAAAAGATTAAGGAGGCTGCATAAACATTTTAATAATTCACTGATAAACTAGTGATTTTTTGTTTTCAGTCTAAGAGATGAAGTAAGCGACACTGACTCATCATGTTTCATCATTGGTTTACTTGAAAGTAGACGTTTTATAAAAAAAAAAAATAAATAAATAAATAAATATATATATATATATATATATATATATATATATATATATATATATATATATATATATATATATATATATATATATATTTGTGTGTGTGTGTGTGTGTGTGTGTGTTTTATGTAATAATTTTATTTTTGGGTGAACTAAGTCAAGTCAAGAGAATCCAAAACTTCAAAGAGCTTTGAAGCCCTTCCAAGCCAGAAATGTTTGGAATTTGTACAGAATGATAAGCCAAATCCGATGAATAATCAAACGCCACCTCAACCAGTCAACTCCTGACCGCTCAGCTAAAGACCTTTGAGGATTTCTCCATTTGGTGTGGAGAACATGACATCCAACAGTCTGTAGAGACTCAACTTGCAGAATTGTTCATTTTGCTTCTGATAGCCAAAAAAAAAAGCAGATTTTCTTTGTTCTGTTTTTCAGTAACCAAAAACACTGCCAGGAGGTTTTTGTTTGACCATCTTATAAAAAAAGCTATACAGAATCTTCTCTAATTGTTATTTTATATTTCATTAAATAATAATAATAATAATAATAATTATGACAATAATAATAATAATAATAATAAATGTACTTTACTAACGCAACTAATATTCCCAGAAACAAAAACTGATAATGTGAAACTGCATTCAGGAAATGACAATTGCATTTACATCAAACGTACACAGAGAAGCTGAAGAAAATTTCAGATGGTTAAATTAAACTTTTGCTCTGGCTATCACCACCTTGCAATATCAGAAAAATTACTTGCTGTGAGAACAGCGTGATCTTATACTTTATATGAGAATACTGTCAATCGGACTTCCTGTCTGATGCTGCTTTGACAGTGTACTGTAATTGGTTTATACATCAACTAACCTGACTTTATTTTACTTTATATTCAATCGCTAAAATAGCGGGATCCCTTAAAAACAGAGCTTTGAAATCCATTTCTGTCTGCCAATTTGCCTAAATTGATCTTTCTGTGGTGAAGCAAAGTCGAGGAGAAGTTCAAAAGACTATTTATCCTTAGCTTCATCCTGCAGACCAGCATTCTAAGTCATTTCTTTACATTAGAGCTTTTAACAATATAATAATGTCATGCTCAAACATGTTAAGCTGGCTTGACACACGGTGACTCATGTGTCTTCCCATTAGTCATGGTAAAGACGCATCATCAAAAGCCATCAATGCCAATGCATTCATACAGCAACTCAGAGGAACTAACTGTGGCACAAGCAAAATCAAGCAAAGTGCAACTATGATGATTATCAGAATGCAAACTAGTAGTGACTAATAATTAATGCAGTTAACATGCTTGTGGAGAGGGTCAGAAATCAACTTTGAGTGAAAAATGACTCCATGAGTGACAAAATATCCTACATATACACTCACCTAAAGGATTATTAGGAACACCATACTAATACTGTGTTTGGCCGATGGGCCTGTTCAAGTATGCGTTTCCCCCAGTGAGCCATCTTGCACAGACATTGTGATTAGATAATTGCATTAATGAGAAATTGAACAGGAATTCCTAATAATCATTTAGATGAGTGTATATAAATGATTGGAAGCACTTTAGCTTAGGGACCAGTTCTAGCTATTAGCTAGTTGTTTTTAGTATGCATATTACTAACATATTGGCTGTTTAATAGTACTTATAAAGTCACCTTTATTTATATAGTGCTTCTAACAATACAGATTGTGTCAATGTACTTTACAGTATTAAATAGGAAAATAATGTGTCAATAATGCAAAATGACAATAGTAAACTAATTTTTCAGTTAAAGGCAGTTTATCATCGAATTCAGTGATGTCATCATCCAGCTCAGTTCAGCTTAAATCATTTCTGTGCAATCAAGTCGACAATATCACTGGATATTAAATTATTCTGCATGACCATATTTAAGATCTCTTAATCCACCCCATACCTTAACTTAACAACTACCTTACTATTATTAATAAGCAGCAAATTAGATGTTTATTGAGGCAAAAGTCATAGTGATTAGTTAGTTAGAGAATTGGTCCCCAAACTAAAGTGACTATTTACTAGTTCAGAGGAAAGAAGAAGTGCTGTTGCAATTGGGTTTATATGGTAATAAATAAATAAATAAATAAACAAAACGCTCTGAAAAAGACATATGGTTAGTTATAGGCTATTGTTATAATGTAATACATCGACCTGTCAATTATTTCACATTTTAGCAGAAATTATTGTGGCTATGATACGTTGATAATTTATGATCCTGCTTTTATAATTGAACTTTATGGAATCTGTGTTACTGCTGTGAATTATTTCTAAAGAGAAAAAAGCATTTTAACTCAAGTGCATTGTGGGGCGAATAAAACTGGAAGCAAAAGCATTATTGAAGGTGAATTTATTTACCATCTGTGTTTTGTCGTGCTCTCCATCCTTCGCCATTGCCAGAGCAACCGAAGAAATCAGGGAAGAAAAACAAAAATAACAGATATAAATGTTTCAAGTGCTAAAACACAGCTCTGTTAATGCTGACACAAAATGTGAAGCTGGTTGGCAGAAGCTATTCATTTCATCCATTTGGTTGCAACTTTGAATTTTAAGATATAAAAAGTCCTTGATAACACTTTAATTTAGGGGCAAACTCTCAACTATTAACAAGTTGCCTATTATCATGCATATCACTAACATATTGGCTGTTTATTATTACTTACAAAGAATACATTAATGCCTTAGTTTGCATAACCATATTATAGATTCCATAATTCAACCGCACACCTGAATTAACAACTACCATACTAACTATTAATGAACAGCAAATTAGGAATTGACTGAGGCAAATTCGTAGTTGATAGTTAATCATAAGAACTGGTCCCCAAACTAAAGTGTGACCAAATCCTCTATTACAAGACACATTCATATCTGTTATTTTTGCATAAAGGAGACATTTTCCCCTGAAATTCAAAGCTTCTTTACCACAAAAACAGCCGTTTTAAAAGTCCTCGCTCTGAGCTTTAAACAGTGCCCTAACCAGGCTCTAACCAGGCTAACAAGTCTCTCCAAATTAAACGCTAAAATAATGTGCAATGCAACAAATCATATCAGATGTTTAACATCAGAAATATAACACAAATGATTTTTCAATTTTAGCCAATATTTACCAAATTCTTGTTGGTTAAAAAGATTTACAAAGACAAGACAACTTTTGATTAGGTGTCACTTTATTGAGTCACTTTTAACACTGTACTACTGTACCTTTTTATTTAACTTTTTATAAAACCGATCTTAAATAGAGATAATGCAAATCATTATGCAAATTACTTATTGATCATGAGCATATAACTAATGTAACTTAAATTCTGACATAGACAGACATTTTAACTATTACAAATCTATACCAACATAAAGCTACATTTTTATTAAATCAGGATTGTTATTTAACACATTTTCTTGGCACCCTAAAGTGCAGCAGTCCACTTTTAGCAGCCTTGCTTCTGAAGTATTCAACTTCATTTAAAAGACTGATCTGAAGTTAAAAGACTTGAATGACTGAATCAATCAATCAGCTCCAAAATGAATCACATCACCATAAACTTTGATTTGAAGAAAAAAAGACAAGACTTTACTTCTTTTATGAAGCAATTAACTATGCATCCCATAAAGCACTGCTTTGATTAAAACAATCAAATGAGAGTATAATATGAAACGTCTAGGTTACGTATGTAACCCTCGTTCCCTGAAGGAGGGAACGGAGACGTTACGTCAGAAAGAGACTGACGAATGGGGTCTCGCCTGAGAGGCCAATCCCCTTTGAGTGGTAACAAAACGAGCCAATGGTACACAATGTACCTTGGTCTGCGGGATTTGCATCACAAGCTCCACCCGCTGTGAGGGTATATAAGGAGCACCGCAAGCAACTCGCATTCAAGTCTTTGCTGAGGAGCCAAGCCCAGTGACCTGACCGTTCTGTGGAACAGCGATGTGGCAAAGAGACATAACGTCTCCATTCCCTCCTTCAGGGAACGAGGGTTACATATGTAGCCTAGACGTTTCCTTTCAGTCGGTCACATTCTACATTACATCAGAAAGAGACTGACGAATGGGTCTCTTACAAAATGCCACATGGCTGTCTTCCAGTGACCTGTGTGAGTGATAGCACCTTGTCGTAAGGCCAGCACGAGTGAGGGCCTATATCTGACACAGAATGCACTGGGTAGCATATTCCAGCTGGACGTATGCTAGCAGGCTGCCTGCTCATAGGAGGACTTACAAAGGCACGTATCAACCAAGAGGTGGTATTCCAGCCCAGCCCAAATTCCAGGCACGCTAAAATACCCTCTTAACCAGAGCCAAAGCCATCAGGAGCGCAGTCTTCAATGATAATAACTTTAGCTTTAATTGAGAGCAAGCGTTCAAAATAGGGCTGCATGATGTTTTGTTTAAGCATCGATATCGCGATGTACAAATCCACAATAGTCACATCGCAGGATGTGCGATGTAGGTTGTCGTAGTTGATCCATTATTCATTAACTGTAGGGGCCAGCTGCTCCCCGGCCCTTGACGAATGTGATTCGCGGATTAATTGCACAGCTTAACCATCATAGAATTAAAGTTTTGACAGGGCAGAGAGAGCGTGCGCGCAAGAGAGAGAGAGAGTGCATATTAATCAATTGACACAATGGTTTCGATGTTTAAATCATTTAAAATGAGAATGTAAGTGTGCTCATCCCATTTTTGTTTGTAAGAAAAAATTTTATTAGATTTTATATCGCAATATATATCGCAGAAAAATAAAATATCAGAATGTCATTTTTTCCCAATATTGTGCAGCCCTAGTTCGAAGGGAGCCCTCTGCAGTGCTGATAGAACCATTGCGAGGTCCCAAGAGAGAATTTGATGAGGGCGAGGCAGATTGAGCCTCCTGGCCCCTCTCAGGAACCTGATGACCAGATCATGCTCCCCAAGACACTTACCATCAACAGGGTCATGGTGAGCCGAAATGGCCGCCACATAGACCTTCAGTGTGGAAGGAGACAGTCTTCATTCCAACCCTTCCTGAAGAAAGGAAATCACTAACCCGATCTGGCATCTCCAGGGCTCTTCACGATGTGAAGAACACCAAGTGACACAGAGGTTCCACTTCAAAGCATAGACATGTCTGGTAGACAAGGCTCTGGCTGAAGTGATGGTAGCTACCACCTGATGTGGCAAGGTACCTAAACCTTCCGTGACCCATCCAGAACCCACATATGTAGGTTCCAAATACCGGGGCGTGGGTGCCAGAGGGTGCCCCGTCTCTGAGAAAGAAGGTCTTTTCTCAGAGGAATTGGCCAAGGAGGGGCTGTCATGAGGAGTACAAGTTCGGGGAACCAAGTCCGGCAGGGCCAAAAAGGCGCAACCATGAGGACCTGCTCCTCGTCCTCCCTGATATTGCACAATGTCTGTGCAAGATGGCTCACTGGGGGAAACGCATACTTAAGCAGGCCCATCGGCCAGCTGTGCGTCAGAGCATCAAGTGCCCTCGGTAAAATAACTAGCAGTGGTAATTTTCAGTTGCAGTGGCAAAGAGGTCTACCTGAGCATCTTTGAAGCATTCCCAAATCAGCTGAACGACTGGGGGTGGAGATTGTCAGCTGCATGACTGAACCTGCCCGGGATGCGAATGGTATGAAGCGACCTCAGATGCTTCTGACTCCACAAGAGGAGATGGCGAGCGAGTTGCGACATGCGGCGGGAGCGTAGACCACCCTGACGGTTGATGTACACTACGGTCGCAGTGTTGTGCATACGGACCAGAACGTGCTTGTCCTTCAGCAGGACCCTAAAGCGGTGCAGAGAAAGCTGTACTGCTAGCAACTCAAGGCAAATGACATGCTACTGAAGTCGGGGTCCTGCCCAGGTTCTAGGGGAGCGGCAGGTAGAAACGAGAGGTCCAACCATGGGGTGAAAGTTCAGAGGCAGTTGCCATGCCCGTCTCAGGACTCGGTCGTGAAGCCAGTGCTGAAGCGGTCTCGAGAACAAAAGGATTCTCCCCCGGCCCTGCTCCCTCATCTCTGCCAGGTTTAGCCGTATGTCACCTGACCCAAGGAGCGTGCAGTAACCTTCGTCGCCTCGAGAGCAAGGTCAGTAGCAGTGTGTGCCTCCTGCAAAACCCCTGAGTCGGCACTGCCCCCATGCAGTTCTTTGAGCACCTTGGCCTGGTAGACCTGAAGGGTGGCCATGGTGTGGAGAGTAGAAGCGGCCTTGACCTACAGTTCTGTGGATGAGAACCTACAGGCCTTGGAGGGAAGCTTGGGACCACCACGCCATGCGGAGTTGCTCTGAGGACACAGTTGCATCGCAACAGAATGCTCCACTGGGGGAATCCCAGCATACCCCTTGGACGCTCTGCCATCGAGGACAGTGAAGGTGGAGGAAGCACCAGAACGGTTTTGGGCAGTTAAAGGTGCCTTCCATGAACTGGTTACTTTCTGGTGCACCTCCAGAAAGAAAGGTACGAGCAGGGGGTGTTGGCGGTCCGCACGAGCAGTCCCCAAGAACCAATCTTCCAGCCTCGAGCACTCGGGACAGGGTGGAGGATTCCACTCAAGCCCGATGCTCTTAGCTGCCTGGGAATGGCTTTCAGCTTGGGATCAGATTTAGGCAACCCTGGCACTCCCGAGGGAGGCAACCTGGCACTCCCGAGGGAGCCAAATCCTCATCTCCCGAGGACTCAAGCCTGCCTTGTGATGCCCACACAGCAGGGCGGAGCTCGTGATGCAAATCCCACAGACCAAGGTTAACTGTGTATGATTGGCTCGTTTTGTTACCACTCGAAGGTTACCACTCACGCGAGACCCCATTCGTGAGTCTCTTTCTGACGCAACGTAGAGCTTGACCGACTGAAAGGGAACTACTGACTTAGAATCACAGTTATTCTAATTTGTTATGAATCAGTATTTCTTCATCAGGACTTTTGTAATAGTCCATGGCTTCCTATTAATGCAATTGCTCTGACTCTGAATTGTGTACGTGGCTTCTACAGAAACAGCATCTCTTTAACCTCAGAGCACATATAGTATGTTCTGAAAGATTTATATATAATCTTACTACTGTGGCGAAAATGAATTAGATTTTTACTTTTTGAATGCCAATGTTTTGCTCAACAGAGAACTAATGCCAAAGGAGTGGATAATGTAGCAATATTATGCAGGTGGACTTGATTTCAGTATTCAGATGGAGCATGTGTTAAAACAGGAGGGCATTCTGTCGAGAAGCCAAGCACATGAGCTGTACTGCTGCGTGCTCTTTTTCTAAACATATTCTGTGCTCCAAACATTATGAAATTTCTAATCTCAAAGTCACACCTCTGCAGGAAACCACACTCTGACAATGTATTTTTCTCTGTGAATAATTAAGGCAAAACTAATCATCTGTCTGCTAAGGTTTCAAAAAACTGTGATTGATCGAGTAGATCACAAAAAATATATATTTGATATAAAAAATATATAATGATAGTTATTCAAAAATCATATTCAAAATATAATTTAAACAAAGCTGTTCTTCTTGGAAAAAAACTTATCAAAAATATTTCAGATTCTGCTCTATTTTCTAGGTCAGTGATTTGTGACTTAAGCCCTATATAGCCAATCACAGACATGTTTGTTGACTTCTTAAATGCAAAGGCCAATGGTATTTAAGTTGGAATCCACAAAATCCAGTCACCGTTTTTTGTCCAGTGCTGGGTTCTATCATGCTCGTAACTTTTTTCTAACAAAGATATTTAAAAGTTTCATTGTGTAGTCACGTTCATTGCAGGGATTGAAATTTGCATTTTATTTCCAGTCTTCAAGTATTTTCTCAGAAGTTAGCACTGTGGCTAGAAAGTCAACCCTCTACATTACGAGTAAATCACTTTCATATGCGACTAAATCTTCCTTCTGGCTGCTAAATGATGGCTAATATTAGCCAATGGCTAATAAATGATCTGATTTTACTCACCAGTGTGTTAGCTGGAGGCTAACTTTAGCACAGATATTTTCACTCACAAACACTCATCAGACAATTTGTGTTTTTTTTTTCCCTCAGTGGATCCACAACGCATCTGTATAATGTACCGTAAGCTCTAGTGTTAAGGCACACAAATCGCCGTCGCTTTCTCTCACACTCACATAGAGAAAGAGAGAGAGAGAGAGAGAGAGAGAGAGAGAGAGAGAGAGGGACTGACGTGCTACATTTAAACAATGTTATTTGTTGAATTTTCCTTTAAAAATAACGGCGTTCCTATGGAAGACTTCAGCTTTTAAGAACAGCTGGGTTTTCCGGTAGTGGGTGGGGTTAATGCGCGAACGGCAATCTCATTGGCTGGCGCTCACCTATTATCGTCCATGTTTTGATTTCAGCAAATCAGTTCGAGCGCACACACAAAACCTGATTAATATTCATGAATCCAGCAGCTCATTAATCCTTAGTAATCCTTAGTGAGTTTTATAGTTTGTATTATTAGGAATCGTATTATTATTATCTTATCAGTATTTTTGTACATTTTTTGAAACAGTGGATGACCAAAAAAGCACCACCACCAGTCCAGTTAAAATGTTCAGTTAAAACGACTAATAAGCATTCCAACATGGTTATCAAGTTTACTTCTAATTACTAAAGTTATATTCTTAAATGATACTTGATTATTATAAAGCTTGACTGACTGGCAAGTAAACTAAAATAATTACTAGCCAATGGCGATTCAGGGTTGTAAGTTGTTATGTAGAAACAACATTGTATCACTAAACATGTTTGACAGCTCTTGTGCGACGAGACTCATAAAAATGATGTATTAAAAACGCTGTGTTTGTCGACGGCGTAAAAGTTTGCAAGCCAAGATTTTTTTCAGTGATACAGTGTTGAACAGGGGACTTTTCCCCACGTGTTCCCTCAACCACCAAAAAATAAAAAAATAAATAAAAATACACTTACACATACAAATACTGGTGAATCCTTTCCTTTGGAATTAAATACAACATTATTAATGCATACAAAAACGGTTTAGAATGTTATAAAAATGTTTCTGTGCATTAAAAAAAGTTGAGTGCAGTGTATCATCCAGTTGGGCTATGGAGTTGAGAGAATGAGCTACTTCAGCAAGAGTCGGCTGTTTCAAAACCTAGTAAGCCGCCTAGATAGGCACCATTTTTGAGCATCACTGAAAGAGAAAATGTCAGTATTTCATTGAGACTTGAGATTAAATAAACTGCTTAAGTAGTGTAGATCTTGTAGTATTAATTTTCACATGCAGTTACACATTGTAGGTTAAAAACAAGAAAGTGGCTGGTGTCCATAGTGGCCGGTGGACAAAAAAGTTAATTTCCATCCCTGGTTCATTGTATTTTTATTTAATTTATTTTTACTTTTGAACTTTTTTAGATCGTGATGAATGAGTGACGATGAGTTTTTAATAAATTTAAAGGAAGCAGAATTTGCATGCTCTAAAGCCTACAATGTTTTATTCAGAATTTAAATAAAACGTCATGCTTGACAAGCAGCCACGTATGACACAGAGAAAGCCAACTACTACACTATACACAAAAAGATAATAATTTCAGAAGCACATGATTCTGCAACCGATCTGGTACAAACGCAGAATTTAGGTAAGGAACGGTTATTATTTGTATTGGCTGCCATGCCAAATCATGCTCACCTGCTTGCTTTTCTGTAACAGTGTTTTGTGAACACACACACACACATATATATATAATTACAACAATATATAATGTAAATATGATTAAATATAGAAATTTTACAATTATTGGCTATCTGAATTATTCATTTGAAACTCTTCAGTGTACATTTCTGTTATGAAATGCTGCATGAAAGGGTTTTTTTTTCAGCATTTTTCTCCAAAACTCATTTGCTACCATACAATTACTATTAAAGGGGGAGTGAAATGCTCGTTTTCACTCAATCTCCTGTTAATCTTGAGTACCTATAGAGTAGTACTGCATCCTTCATAACTCCAAAAAGTCTTTAGTTTTATTATATTCATAAGAGAAAGATAGTCTGTACCGATTTTTCCCGGAAAAACACGACCGGCTGGAGGCGTGGCGTGTGGGCGGAGCTAAAGAATCACGAGCGCCAGTAGGCTTTTGCGTTGAGAGCATGTGGAAACTTTGACATTACCGTGAGGGAAAAAACATCATCCAAAACAAACCATGGCTTACAGTCAGATTCAGCTGTTTATTTATGATCCAGAATCAGATCCCGAGGCTGAAACTGAACGAGAGCAGCAGCAGCAACGACTCGCTCCGAGCGGGGCTCGAACCCGGATCTCCGGCATGGGAGGGGACGCACTAACAAGGAGGCAGAGATATTTTAAGCAGTTTTACTCACCGCCTGCAATTGCTCCTTAAGAAATAAACGATACGCAAATCCGTCGTCAAACTGGGCCTTGTTTGTAAAACAAGCATCTTCGAAATGCAGGGAACAAACAAAAACACTTGCACAACTCCGTTGATGCTCTGTAAAAATAAACTCCATCCACTGGTCCCTTAATGCAGTTTTTTTTTTTTTGGTAATCTGTGCAGGGTTGTCTTGCCCTGGCAACCAAAAACACACTTCTTTTGTGACTTTTCACAACGCTCTCTCTCTGATCAGTGAATCGCTCTGATCAGTGAAATGTCTGTGCTGCTCAGCCTCGCTATACGGGAGCACGCGCTCTTCCGGCAGACGCGCCCTCAGGACCCATATAAGGAAATTCCGCTCCATCTAACGTCACACAGAGCCATACTCGAAAAAAACTTTCCGAAACTTGTGACAAACCGGAAGGAGTATTTTGGGAACAAAAATACTCCTTCAAACGTACAACTTAATTTTTGAAACTTTGTCCATGTTTAGCATGGGAATCCAACTCTTTTACAGTGTAAAAAAACTCAGTGTGCATGAAATAGCATTTCACCCCCCCTTTATTAGTTTTCCTGCCTCTTTGATATATTTCCTGTTGAAATAGGAGGTTGAGGCATACATAGTATATAAAATTTATAGAACATAGTAAGCGCTTATCTGTAAATTTAAAGAGATGTTGCAAAAATAGATCACACTTTTAATGTGACCTAACAGACATGGCCTAAAGTAAAGCTAGGTAGCTATATCCCAGCATTTTATCTGCCATCAAAGACAACCTTGACAGTAAATGTGATTCCTTTGTTGTTCACTGCTTAATAAAATGAGATTCAAAGCATTTATCAGCCGAGTGCTTTCCACTGAGTCTGCCCTACTGTCAAAACAGGAGCATGAAGGAGTATGTGTGTGTCCTGCAGGCTCACCCTCCACGGCTCTTTTGAAGAAAACCTTGCAGCTGCCACAGGTGAGCACCCCATAATGACATCCAGAGGCCTCATCAGAGCACACCAGGCATATCTTATGGGTGTTTCCACCGGGCTTGACTGATCCTGATGGACTGGAGCTGCTCCCTTCAGGCCTGGCCAAAGAGCTAGAACACAAAAACAAAAAGAGGTTTTAGACATTTCAAATGAAAACAGTATAGATAACTTCTGTCCAAACACTGACATATATAGGCTACTTATAAAATTCTGGAGTTTAGATAGAAACACCAGGGAACATCGAGGGAACATCGAACTGTGTCCTCTAGCGGTCGCTATTGGGAAAGCCTTCAGCATGACCAGTGTTCGAAGCATACATCTAAACATGACAATAACATTGGCCGACTACATACGTCATCATTACAGACCACGCCATCCTCTTTTTGTCTTTAGGACTGTTTTTGACGCGCGCATTATAGTAAGAATGATTTTTCTTCTTTACTATGGGGAGCACCAGTAAGGTGTTTAAGAAGTGTGTGGATCTGTGTTCTCGTTATTTGACACCTGAGGACACACATGATCTTTGCATCTTTCGTTTTGGTGAAGAGCATGTGTGCAATGTCCTCGAGGGGGAAATCTGCGTGCATTGTGAGCGTTTTCCGATGAAGAAGCTCTGCTCTCCTTTGTCTCTCTTCTCGAGGAAAAAGGGACAACCATCAGCTCACCGCGATTAGGACCCACCACTGCGACACAGTAAAATAAACTCATGGGGATGAGTTAAAAAAGGGTCTTTCCCTGCTGGATGAGCAGCAGATGTCAGATGAGGACGAAGAAGCTGAAAGTGAGTCCTCTCTTTCCTCCTGCCCTGCATACGTTGAGCTGCTTGAGGTTATGAAACGTCCCACAGCAAGACTTGACTTGCCTTGGAAGCGGGCCAAGAAAGTGTCACCTCGATGAGCGTTATCTTTCTCACCATAACCCTCCAGATGTATGAGAACGGTTATGAGAAAATGTCCCTTATTGTAGAGACGCTGGCTTGCTATCTCTCTTTGGGTGAGACTCCTCTTAAGGCTCCCTCTTTTCCATCCAAACCTCTTCAAGACATATATCGTTTGAGTGACAGGGCATTTAAGTGCCTTTAAATCTTTCTGTTAGTTCTATAATAGCTCTGAATAGTTGTGAAAAAAAAAGAACCAAGAAATACAAATACTTTCCATTTTTAATACATTTTTGTTGCGTAAAGTTTCTCTTTCAGATGCATTTCAGACGTATTTAAATCAATCATGAAAGGTGACTCTCCAACTACTGACTTGGCATGAATAATACAGTGTATTTTTGTTGTTTTTGTGGATCAGTGTGAAAGGGGGTCATTTTGACAATCAAAAAAATAATATAAAATAAAAAACCCATCAAAAAAATCAATCATGCAAAGTGATTCACCAAGGTTTGTGGTAGTCAATTTACTAGTAAATGCAACATTATATAACACCCTGCTGCTGCCCTACTGTCCTGCCAAATTTAGCTACAACCCTTATCAAAGGATTCAGGATCCCTTGAAAAAACACAGGTCATGTGTACTGAAACAAGTTGGCAACATAATTTGCAGGACAGTGGGTCCACAGGAGCATGGTTCAAGTCCTAAATCTAGATCTGAGTTGCTGGAGATTGCATGCACTTGATTATCATGGTTGTTTAGATCCCTGTGCTACTTTCTGCTGCTCTTGGTAGATTGTATTGGTCATTATGGACATACACTAGATGTGTATGTGTTCTTTATTGTTTGTCAGTAGATCACATGCAGAACTTTTCACTTAGCTGTTTAGCAAATCTGGCCCTTAGTGTTTTGATGGAAAAGAAAAGTAGGTATGTCTGACTGATTTTGTTTAGCTGACACTGATTTCCATGTTATATGAATTATATACTTCATTTTAAGTTTTTCATTTCTCTGCAAACTCTTGGTACATAATGAAGATCTGTAAAGTTGCAAAGAATTAAGTCTCAAATCCAAAGAAATATTCTTTATCTTTATTAAGAATATATTCTTTGAGTATATTCTTAACTTTAAAGTTAAGACTCTGTAACCACAGTTAGTGCTGAAGCAGTCATGTCAGGGAGATGCTGTGTGTATCTAGGTGAAAGCAAAAGCTAATTTTTTGTCCAAAAGTAGATGCATTAAGGAATCTTTAAGTAATCATTACTTACAACAGAACAGCAACACATTTTAAGGACGACTGTTTCATGGACCTAGGAGAGGAGGTAATTCTGACTTTGCTATGATAATCTGGCACTTCCAAATCAGCTTCTGTATGTTTTGTTATTAGTTTAAGCATTTGCTATTGACTGTTCAAATGTGGAGTTTTGTGCATTCTGTATATCTCCAACGAGTGCTTGTGGTGTTCGGCCAATCACAATGCAATGGGTCAGTTGGCCAATCAGAGCAGACTGCAATTGTCAGAAGGAGGGACTTTGTAAAAAAAAAAAAATAATAAAAATAAATAGGTTTGAAAGAGACAGGGCATAGAGGACCTACAATAATATATCGTTTTTTTTTTTAATGTGTTTTTGAACATTAAAGCATATCAACAATCTATTACACCAAATACACAAAATAATGATCTTTAAAAAAGCAGTGGGTAAAGTGTCTCGTCTCACAGGTTGACAGAAATGGTTGCATGTCTTTGACAAGCAGTTTGTTTCAAAACATATTTTTGAGGCTGTCTTTGGTACACCACAGTGTTAATGAGAAAATGCTCAACAGTGATGTTGACTGATGAATTAACACAGTCGTTTGTGGTAATGCATTTAAAAAACACCAGACAGACATGTAATCAAGGTTAAAAATGTACAATATTTCACCATAGGGGGACTTTAAACTCTCTTTAGGCTTAAAAATGCATGTAGATTCACCCAGCCTTTAGTGTTCAACATAATGCTATCTGAGGTTAACACTACCAATTAGCTGGCAGGAGATGCTCAGAACAGCTAATAATCATTGGTGGCATAGTGCCATGAAGCCACTGGTCATCAACAACTGTTGCAGTGATTTCACTCTCCCGATCCAGCTTCATTTGTGCTGGTTAACCCCTTTGATGATCTGCTTTTGGTATTACAAATCCCTGACCCAACCATAACTGTATTGCAGGTTAGCCAACATGCCACACACTGCTATATTTAGCTCCCATCTGCATGAACACATTAAGTCATTTGTCAGCTGATTGATAAGTTATTCAAAGCGAAGACATACGCAGTTACAAATGAGTAATACCTTCCCACCAATGTAAAGAACTACACAGATTGCAATAATGGGTTTCAGGTTTCCGAATACTCTGACACCAGGCCCCACATTTAGCTTTTAAGAATGCTTGTATTCTCAAGGCCAACAAGTCTGACCTAAAGTTAGGTCTGTGGTTCGACTAGAAGGGTCACTAGAAAGATGACACCGGTTATAAACCGACAATGATGTCAGCCGAAATCACTTACTCTGTGACTGCAATTCAGGTAAAACAAGCAGTAAGATGAGAAATTGTGTCATTTAAACATTTGTTTCTCCCTGTGACTTACAAATGCTTATCAATACAAAGACTGTGTTCAAGGTTTTTGGGAATATTGTGAAAGCATCTGTTTTCATAAACCAGCAGTATTCAATTAGTGTTCATAGAGTCGCTAGAACTCTTTCCTGGCAATGATCAGGACAATCCTGTGATGCAAATGGTTAGGTACTGACCTATACAAAGTGCATTTTTAGAAATACATAGTGTACATTTCCAAGCTGGTGAAAACAAAAATATTAAATTCTAATAAGACTTAAATAGTCAAAAATAGTTAAACTAACCAGAGGAAGAGCCATTTTCAAAAGATACAGCAGTATTATGAAAACAGCACTAGCATAGCTGCCACTTTATGTACAGAAATAATATTATTTGCTCATATTTTCAACAAAGTTATGCCAGCAGTAACTTAAAATAACAAACAAACAAACAAGGTCTGCAATGGTTAATAAAACTGCACAAGACAAACAGCATAGTTTGCACTGATTCTAGACGTATTATTAGAAAATCATATCTTTTGGTTTGCATCCATCAAGTTTCAAATAAAAAGAGAAATTTTCAAATGAAAAGTGATACAATTCACTAGATTATTATTATTAGTATTATTATTAGTATTATAAACGCAGTGAGCATGATATAAAATGTTATTTTCTTACTTAACTGTATGCATGTACATTTTATTAAGATTAATATTCTGAGTAAACTGTAAAGAATTAATTTAACAGCACATTATATTCCATTCAGTCTAAGAAACAAGCTGATTGAATGGTGTTGAGATACTTGAGCAGGTCTGTGATTAGACTATCGTGACAAGCCTTGTTAGTACATCATTTATAAGTGACATGTTTGCAACAGATCTGTCATAGTCCACATTGTGTAACATATTTTTCCTGGTTCGTGCATGGTGATATTGCACTATGCAACAATCTAGAAATGACTCTAATACTGAGAATCATAATCAGACACTGCCAAACCGGGGACGTGTCTGCAGGGTTTGTTGATTTTTCCACACAGAATTTTTGGAATGTCAATTTGAGCTCCATCCAACAGGTGGTGTGTGTGGCTGTCTGTCTGTCCTCTTCTTGAAATATTTCCTTTTACTCTTGGCCTGAACAACAGTCCTTTGAGAATCTGAGATCTTCTTAGTGCGAGCACACACAGCTCCACATAATGAGAATGCAATTCAATGACCTCAGCAGGTTAAACGATCATAACCCAGGTCTGTGCTAACTGATTTGCATGTGCTTTTAAATGTTTCATTCGCGCGCTGGTCTGAGGTGTGCTTTTTCTTTTCTTTGTGCTTTCTTTAGTCTGTCCAAAAATCACAAGATTGGTCATATTAGGATCCATGTCGAACATATTTTATGAACGCTTACATGTACATTAACTTGATTCTTTTGGATTGGTCATCATGCACTAAAGAAACCACTTAAGTTTTCGGCCTTTAAAAGATGCAACAAAAATGCTTACAGTTTTTGCGAATTTTTTCTGGTGGACATCATTCTCACTCGTTTGAATGCAATAGTATATGCATTTCAACAGTGTGTCATTTTGTCAAATGCATCAAAGTAAATTATGAAAGAAAAAGTTGGAGTCTAACCAATGTCACATACATATCACACGTGTTGGACTGATAAAGGGAAGGGCCTAACGTTTGACTTCCCCTGAGGAGAAGACTTAAGTTCTTTGGCCCTTTGAGAGAAAAGAGTTCTCACGGGTGTCACTGAAAGAGTGTATCGGAGGCGGTTTCCTTCAGCTGCAGAGCCCTGCCCTCTCTTCCTCACTTCACTTTCACTACAGCTCTGAGGTGCTTATATAACATCTAAACTGCCATTACAGCTGCACTTACAAAGCTTGAGCTCACCCAATCCCGCTAAACATGAAAAATTGAAAGGAGGTCGCACAAATCATGGGATTATCCGATTCATCAATCCCAGGAAAGTCAAATACACGCATCAGAAATAACACCCTTTGCACTCTTATGTACCCCCCTTTTTTCTTTTGGTAAAGGATCATATAGTGTCATAAATAGTGTCACGCGGATGACAAAAATGACATAATGTGCACGGACTACCAAAGTAAACTTGACCTTTACTTTATCAGTGGCGCACGAGATGCGATGACGATGACGATGTAATTGTCATTGCATTATAAGGTTTATGTTGGCCTATCCAGTAAAAAAAAAAAAAAAAAAAAAGAGAGAGAACATCAACGTGGAGAAGATCTTGTTTACATCAAACTGAAACCAAGCCGCTCGCACAGAACGCATATTTCGCACATTTTCTAGAGGGACACCGTTGGACTCGCGTCTTGTTCCCCATACCATGCTTTTAAATGAAAAAATGTATTCTGTGTGACTGGCTTTCCGCTCCCTTTTTATTTTAACAATGCATGCATACACGACACTGTTTTGTTTACAGTTAAGCAACTTAATTTATTATAATTGGTAATAAACATTATTTTAAATATTCAGTTTTTTGTTTGTTTGTTTCACAGTCATGTATTCTAATGCTTTGAATAAACGTGCATTAGTAATATTTTGCTCGATGCCCCTCTTGTGGCCTCAGGAGAGAAGCCAAAAGCTTTTCTTCACCCCCAACTGAAATTGGGGGTGAAGAATTATTATATTCATTTTAAATTTGAATATAATAAAAAAATTCTAATTTAGTTTTTCTGCTATTTTGACAGCCTTAATGTACAATATGAAAAATGTCATATTAATTTAGAGATCTGCTAAACATTACAATTAGTTGTATAATTAAATTATTTGTGTTTTTAAAGACTAACTTTAAAAGTTAGTGTTCATAATGGCAAATGTATTTTATATCTAAAAACACTAGACAATAGCATGCACAAATAAATATACAATATACTGTATACAATATATACTGTATACAGTATATCAAACAGTATACAAATATACTGTTTGATAGGCTATAAATCCAGTATTGACTGATACAATACATTAATAACTCTAATTTTGTCTGATAATCTATATTTACAGTGCATTCACATGCATTTGGCAGATGCTTTTATCCAAAGCAACTTGCATTGCATTCAAGGTATACATGACCTTGAACCCCTTGCCATTGCAAGCACCATGCTCTACTGTCTGAGCTACAAGAATGCTGGGTATGGTAACAATATGGCATGCTTTAATACTGTAGCTAGCTGAACAAATTCTAATTAATAGTAGCCAATACAAAACTCTCAAGAGAAAAGAACGTCTACTTCCACTCATGTTGATGTTTGCAAGTTTATGTTCATTCTCTTTAGTCAATAGAGTGTGATTGGCCAAACTTGCCATGTTTCTCATTACCACTCATTTCCAGAGATGAAGCCGACAGAACACGGAGTTTGCATGCTGCTATTGCAGCTAAATATGAAACAATTTGTCATTCATTACTGAAGCGTGTGACCTAAAATGATTGTGCATTACCTTCAGTGACTCTCTATCTGTTTTGTAAAGTTTAATAAATCCATCTATTAAACCTCAACATCCCTTGAAGGAGAATTTAAATGCACAGGGCGTGACAGAACCCACAGTGTCCCTTTTGTGCATCCAATTTGTGTTTGGAACGCTGAAGAATGAGCCTTCTGTTTTCTTCACAGTCTTTATGTTCAGGAATATAATTTGGACTCATCACTGAGTACCATCTGACCTTGCACTTGCTAAACTATTTTAGGCACTCTCTGGATGCATTAATCTCTTTAAGCAATGACATTCACCAACGTGGTGTCCTTCCAGGGACGTCATGCACTCATGATTTTTGAGGGGGCATGAGTGGGGGGTGGGGGGTGGCGGTGGTCTTGTCATGCTTGTTATGTGACACAGCAGCCACAATAGCACTGTATAACTGATATAGGCTTAGGGATGTGTGATATGTTTTTTGATCGTGGACAGGAAAAATGTCTCCACGATCTGCTTTTGAAGAAATATCGTATTATCATATACATGCAGATATCAATATACTGTATGACGCCACATACATTCAGGTATGCTCCATTCACACTGGGCTTTTCAAAGTAAGACCTAGCAAGAATGGAAGGCATTATTTCTGTAATATTTTGCAATTTGTACTGTAATGAGACACAAGGGAATCTGACAGTGTTGCATTCAATCCTCCACCAACGGCATCTCTCAACTGGTCACTGGTTAGCCTCTGGTCTGCCTGTGCGCGTTCATGTGTTTTCGAGGAAGCGTGGCTTTGGAGAGTGATTTACAGGGAGGGTGGGATCTTATGCTTTCAAAGCTAGCTTGTTGTTGCTAGCCTTTCCCGAAATCCCCTACCCTACTTTAACTGAAAATTGTCAAAAGCATTTATCAAGGTTGTCTATCTGTACGCCAGATTTCTTTTAATGAAGGTTAGTTCATGTTGCCATTGCTCAGTGCTGTATTTGAATCTTTACATGTAAAATATATATTCAAAAAAAAAAAAAAAAAACAACAACAAACATGCATTTTCATTGAAAATATTGTGCCAAAATTTATGCTCAATTAATTTATCTGAAAATTCTTGTCATTGGTAGGTTAAAATACTTATGCTTTGCATGTTACAAAACAGCAAAAACTTACTCTATTGCAAAGTAGCATGTTAAATACAGCAGCGCTCTGTGCTTAAGTCATCAGCAGCCTATCATTGCACTGCAACTGAAAGTCCACAGTTCCACGTAAGTCATCAATCTTTTAGCACGTCTGTAGAATCACGTCAGAACGATAAAATGAATGAACACAGTAAGAAATAAACAAAAGGCAGAGACAGCATTGGCTTCTTTGCAAAATGGCTTCGGCTTCCATTTTACAGTCTTGACACAGAGACAAATATCTGCAGTACTGCATGAGGCAGGCCAAAGGCAGCGAGGTGGGCCAGCCGACAGAGAGTCGTGACTCAGACGTCAAAATTTTACCTCCATAACACCTTTCTGAAACTTCAAGGCTGAATCCTAGTGAGGCAGAACACCCAAACAAAAGCGTTTCCTCACATTTCCAATAAAAATTCAAGCTGTGACATTTTCAAGGACGTTTTTATAGGTTGTGGTGACACTTCTAAAGGTTCCAGCTTGCAGAAAAGCAGGGTGAATGTTCAAATGATGCTGCTTTTCTCTACCACAGGGCAGCAATAAAGGAATTCATGGATTGGGTGCAGAGAAGCCAATTCAATTAACACCTGACACATCCTCACTGTTAAAGCAGACGAATGGTTAAGTATTCTGTGGACACTGCCATTTCCTTGTCCATTTTATGTGATTAGCCTTCATTTAGAACATTACAACTGCAGCGAAGCTAATGGGAACACATTGTTTGTACACATCTAATAGATTAAACTAGCCAGACTCAGACTTCTGTGTGCTTTTATTCCAACACATTTTGGAGATTTCCTTAGCTGTTGGTTTCTTGCTTAGAAAAATGAAGAAAGTAAATGCTCTGTGGTGCCCTTCAGATCCTTGCTAAAGATCGAATCAATATTCAGCGATTTCAATCTAGGTTATGTAAACAAAAAAGGAAAACTGTGGAGAGAACAGTCATGTGAGATGAAGTAAACAATTCAAGCTAAATTCTGATCCGAACAGCAAACTGCAAAGAGAAAAATTTGTGTAATTTGTGTGGAAAAAAAAACAATTACAGAAAAGTAAGCAATTTCGAAAATGCATGAACAAATTTAGTTATCTTTTTCTCTCCAACTGATGAAACTACTCCAGAATAAATGGGGTTCAGTCAGTCATAGGTTTTCTCCAAAGTTCTTTGAGATGCTGCTGTCAGCTTTATTTTATTATAAAAAACCATGACCCTTTAAGACTTGCACTCTGTTTTCTAACGGTTTATTTTCTATAAAAAGACCTCTAACACTACATTTCTCTATTATTTTTCTATTCAGTTGGTTTTCTTTTTATCTATTATCTATTATATTATCTACTGTGTTAGGCTAACTAAGACTTGTCATATCACTTGCTTATTATTGCTCTTTTGTTGATTCTGATCACTTCCATTGTCCTCATCTGTAAGTTGCTATGGCTAAAGGCAAGTTTAAATGTGATGACTGATTCATTGCAAATTCTCACCTACTGTATGTCATACTCCACTTTTTTAGGCACATGTGCACTAAATGGAAAGCAAGATACAAAATGTACTGCATGTTAGCTTGGTTGCTTAAAAGCATGATGTCAGTCCACATGCCATACTAAGAAATCATACTTCTAATCACATTTCGGGAGCTCATTTCCACATTTCCAACCACACAACTACACTATACTGTTCTTGGAACTATGTTTTTGGGAAATGCAAAAATTGAAATCAACTACGTTGAACTATCTCAAGATAATCAGGCAGGTGCTGCATGCAATTTTAGGACTTGCCACTTTAAATATTAAAGTTATTTTAAACTAAGGACTTCAGTTAGTGTGCACACTTGCACACTACTGTAAGCCCTACCTGACAAAAATAAAGCGTGGTTGGGTACAAGACAACAAGTCCCATCATTCCACGCTCCTTCTTTGCGTCATGAAACCAGAGGGAGTGTCAGCCATGTTAAAAAAGTTCACCGCTTAAGTCATTTGTGGATTAATGCTTATTGGAGATGCGAACCATTTCAAATGATTGAGTTCAATTTGGTGAACTGGTTCCAGAAGAACCAGTTAAATCGAATGATTAGTTCGCGAACCAGATATCACTACACTTGAACCCGCTCACAACAGACCCAGAAGAGAAAACAATGCTGAATAAAGTCGTCTTTTTTGTTATTTTTGGACCAAAATGTATTTTCGATGCTTCAACAAATTCTAACTGACCCTCTGATGTCAAATAAACTACTTTGACAGTATAGGACATGGACATTATACCGTACACATAGTTTCAATGGAGGGACAGAAAGCTCTCGGACTAAATCTAAAATATCTTAAACTGTGTTCCGAAGATGAATTGATGTCTTACTGGTTTGGAATGACATGAGGGTGAGTCATTATTGACATGATTTTAATTTTTGGGTGAAGTATCTCTTTAATTGTTTTTGACATATCCAACCAAACTTTCAAGTGATGTTCGTGAGAAGGGGATATTATCTAAGTTCACACATGCGCCGCCGCATGCTCAATCTACTCAGCATGCTTTGCTTATCTTTTTTTTTTTTTACCACAATTTGCAGAGTATTTTCTTGACTTTTTTTTTTTTTGGTTAGCATTGGCCATCTGTAAAAACAACCCGAGCATCAGCAATCCCAAGCAGCCCACCTCTTCCTACCCTCAAGAAGGGCAGTAAAACGCAGGAAGTCTATGTTCTCAGCTGCCCTGATTGAGGCTGAAACCATTTACAAACCAACATGTGGTTTTCAACAGGCTAATAAACATAAAAATGCCTTTCTGAATTTTGAGTCTTCCTTTGATCTTCAAGTGACAGGTGAGGTCAGTGCTGAGAGGAAATGGAAAAGAGGTCACCTCAATGGAGGATGCCACTAAAACTACAAGCTGCACCTTTCTTCATGTGTGCATGGCATGCTTCGCATCCACCCACCATCTCACCCATGAGGTACAGATGCTCAAATGAAAACCAAAAGGAAAGAAAAAATAAGTCACACTTCTCCTAAAATAAGAACAGTTACTGTAAATGTACACTGTTACAGTTCAATGTAATCTGGTGTAGGGGAATATAGCCATTTGTGATTAATTTTGTTTCTCAACTATATTTTCCTCCAAAAAGTTCAAAAGTTCAAAAATGTATAAGCTAATGGCTAAAATCCAAAAATGTGTTAGCTAATGGCTAATGAGAGATGAAATTTAGTTTAAAATGAATATGGATGACATTGGTTACAACCAAAAAAAAAAAAAAGTCCCAACAGTTAATATGGCTTTTTCATATTTTGTTGTGGTCTATTCCTTCATTTTTTCTACATCAATTACAAAGGTAAAAGGTCTGGAGTTGATTCTAAGGGTGCCATTTTTATCTGGAAACTGTTACTCTGAATCCACATCATTCAGTCAAAGGATCTCACCATTAAAGTGAAACAAGTGTTAAGCTTAAAAATCTAAACAAATCCATCAGAGAGATAGCAGGAACATTAGGAGTGGCCAAATCAATAGTTTGGCACAATATGAGAAAAAAAGAATGCACTGCATAAAAACATAAAAAGGCATGGAGATTTATGGAGGACAAAAGTGGTGGATGATCAGATTATCCTTTCCATTGTAAAGAAAAACCCTTTCACAACATCCAGCCAAGAGAAGAACACTCTTGAGGAGGCAGACGTGTCACTGTCAAAGTCGACAATCAAGATAAAACTCAACGAAAGCAAATACAGAGTGTTCAATACACTTAGACTCAGCCAAAAAATTAAGCCAGAGCACTTTTGGAAAAGCATTCTTTGGACAGCTGAAATTAAGATCAACCTGTACCAGAATGACTGGAAGAAAAAAGTATGGAGAAGGCTTGAAACAGCTCATGATCCAAAGCAAACAACATTATCTTTGAAACATGGAGCAGTGTGATGGCGTGAGTGTGCATGGCTTCCAGTGCCACCGGGTAAATAGTGATCTGCTATGGCGCAAACGCATCTCGCTCTTAATGGGAATGGGAGATGACACTCTGATTGGTGTATTGAACGTTAAGTCCATCACTCATTAAGAGAATAGGGATAATCCATTCCAAAAACGTGCCCCGGTGCACGAACCATTTTTCCATCGTTAAAATAGCAAAAGTGGATTTGGACACGCCCTGAGTGTACCTGCGCCATGTGCTTTACACTTTGCATTTAGATCTTTAAAATAGGGCCCATACTGTCTGCCCAGATTCAGTCAAGTGGAGCAAACTTGATTGGGCGGTGCTTGATATTACCAATGGATGATGACCCAAAACATGCATCAAACACAACAGCATGATTTTCACTTGCTGTTGACTAAACTAAAGGCAGAAAGACACAAATCACATAGGAGGAAACCCAGACTCTAGTGGTGTCCATGAGTTCCAGACCTAAGGCAGTCAAAGACAAAGAATTCTCATTAAAAAATAAACAATTAACATTTTATTAATATTTATATTTATTTGTCCGATTACATTTGAGCCGGTGTATACAATTTTTGTAATTCCTAAGCATTTTATGTTATATTTTTATTCAAACCCTTGAATTAAAGCTTAAAGTCAGCACTTCAATTTCACTTTAATTTCAAATTGATAGTTTCATTTTAATTCTATTTTGGTGGCATATAGAGCCGAAATTATAAACATTTTGTCAATGTCCAAAAAAACATGGACCTGACTATACATACATACATACAGCCCTGACTCGTCCAACGCCCCTCCTCTCACACACCCAGTCCAGTCGGTATATATACACACCTGTGATGGAGCCTAGAGAACGTAGTTAGAATGTACCTAATATTCAAGATATGGTGCAAAAATGCCTGTTTCAGTTTTTGTCTCATTTACATATACCGTATTTTTATCAAGTCGCACATGAGTATAAGTCGCATCAGTCCAAAAATACATCATGATGAGGAAAACAACATATATAAGTCGCACTGGACTATAAGTCACATTTATTTAGAACCAAGAACCAAGAGAAAACATTACCGTCTAAAGCCGCGAGAGGTCGCTCTATGTTTTCAGTGTAGATTACAGGAGCACTGAGCAGCATAGAGCGCCCTCTCACGGCTGGAGACGGTAATGTTTTCTCTTGGTTCATGTCTCTTAGTTAATTTCTCTTGGTTCATGTCAAATTAATTTTGATAAATAAGTCGCACCTGACTATAATATGCAGGACCAGCCAACCTATGAAAAAAAGTGTGACTTATAGTCCGGAAAATACGGTATTTAAGCAATATCACGAGCAGTAAGTGCAATATCACACAAGTGCAAATGTGATACTGGCCTTATACAACAGTTCATTAAATAGGTTAATACTGTTATTTTAGACACAATGCTGTTTTGCTCAATTTTGCCAATGAAAATATAAAGATAAAGCAGAACAGCTGCATTTCATTTCTTAAAGATTCAAATGAAATTTAAGAATGAACTGATATGACGTAATTTTGTACAAAATCTGGCCAAAACAAAGTTCATTTTGAGTTTGTTTCAGCAGTTTGAAACAGCAGCTCCTAAACACCTTTGAGGTTTCATTGCCCCATGCTGGTTACAGTCGGTGGGTGTGCTCTGAAACTTCTTTGACGTGCATTTTTTTTCCCCTGGTTTGTTTCTCATTCAACAAAGGTCAGGCAAGAGAACCATATCTTCGGCCTAGTCACTTGCAACATGAATAAAATGGAGTGTCAAATAGCTGAGCTGGCACAAATAAACCTGTACCTGTAAGATCGCTCGCTAGGGATGGGCATGATTAATCGACGATCGATAATTGATCGTTAAGATTTTCCTCGATCATGTTAATTTGTTATCGATTAATCTAAAGCATTTTTTTTAATCTAATGCAGGTTGCGTTGCGTAGTGCGAGTCTTCAAGCAATTAAATGAATTTCACTGTGTGGCAGCAATTAAATATTTTACCACCATGGGGCAATATTTGACACCCTACTCGGTTATCTGTGATCTTCCGTTTTGATTTCAAAGAATAATCATGAAGATGTCACGGCGAAGTGTGGCGTGGGACCATTTTGATTTAAAAAGCGAACTAGTTAACTGCAAACATTGCGATGCCGTGTTTAAGTACAACACGGCCACGACTCAAATGATGTACCTAAATCGTACAGATAAGAGCAATACATCAATACAATCGAGAGCAATACAATCGAATCTGTAAAGGGTCTAGTTTTTTTTGGATACAGACATAATAACAAAAAACCTTTGTGCACTTATAAAATAAAGATAACAAACAAGGTGCGCTGTCTACAGTCTTTGTCTCCGCTGATCGTCATGTACAAACATTTCATTAAAATGAACTGTAACTCCGTGAATACTCAACGAAGAGACATGAGAGAGATATCTATAGACAGCCTGGAATGTCTACTTTTAAACTAAACAAGTGCTTCCGAAAAACAAATATTCTGAGATAAAGTAATCCATATGAAAACAACGCAATGTCTGTTTTTCATATCTTCCTTCATTATATTTAATGTGACCACGCCCCCGCGCTGAACGCGCTATTCAGATTCAAACTGAAGCGTGCGGCTTGAATACGCCCACACAGAAGAAAAGGCAGCGAGACTGTTCTTCAAGTTTTTTTTTTTTTTTTTTACTGTTTGCTTCGCGATGAGAGGACTAAGACATAATTCACCCCAAAAAGATGTGATGTGGTTGATGATTTGAGAAATGGATTTCCTCAGAAAAAAGAATGAAGCACTTTATTCAGACTCAAAACGCATATATGCGTTAATCGACTCGAAAGGGTTAAGAACGCCTGCTAGCAGCTGCAGGTTCCGCTGCTTTAGAGCACTGCATATGCACGCGGATATATGTTCGGTTGGCCTGAACGTAGTTTAACTGTCTGCCACAAGTTGATCTTGTAATAAAGGTCTCACCGAGGAAAAACACGCTGTATTTTTGTATTCATTGCATTTTTTTATTATAAAAATTAAATAATTAATTATATTATAAAAATATTAATGATTAATCGATAGTCGATCGTTAATTCTCCCGACGATCGACTAAGAAAATTTAATCGAATGCCCATCCCTATCGCTCGCTGATAGATTTGTAAGATTTAGAGAAAGTATTTAATTCCTGGAAAGAAATTGAAACAAATCTTGGTGTCGATGACCCGAAGTTATGCAAAAAGTGACACAGAGAAACATCTGAGACAAGTTTTCCAAAGCTATGAAAAGAATGAAAGGAAAGAATAAAGATATGTAGCAATAGCACATGTGTTTCAAATATATGTTATAACATACTAGGGCTGTGCGATTAATCGAAATCAAATCGAAATCGCAGTTTGAGACGTTGCGATTTGCTAATCGCAAAAGCCTGTGATATGGATGTGATATTACTCTGTTCCAGCATATGCATGACTGTCAGCCTTCAGTCTTCCTAACCAATAGAGTGCGCACACCTCCATTCTCCCCAATCAGCTCTGCTCTAAAAAGCTGTGTAAACGGGAAAAAAACGAAAAGCAGGAGAGAGACAGAGTGGGATTATGGCGTCTACAGGGTCAGGTCAATAGGCAAAAAAAAAAACGTTATTTAACTTTAGCTTTGAAAAGACAGACAACGAACAAAAAATATAATTTACAAGAGCGTCACAATGCATATCAAGAGCATTGCTTATAGCATGTTCGCTATTCCCCATTCAGAAGACCGCACACACAGCCTGTGTCTCTGAATGCTTCTCATACTCGCCCCTCTCTTCCCTACGTGGCGCGAATCTCGTTTCACGGACGAGCCGTTCACACTCGCCGCACTCACGCAGTCAGTTTCAATAATATATTGTATTGGATAGATCAATAGTAATTCCTATTGGATTCCTAATTTTGTAATGGTTTCATGGAAACTATAAGAATTTATTTATTTATTTTATTACATTTTTTTTCAGCAGGGTAATGATAATCATACCGTGTAATCATACTGTGCTGCACATTATTGACAATATTAAGCTGAAGCTTGACTTTGCAAATGTAAAAATCGCAAATCAAATCGCAACCGCAATATCTGTCAAAAAAAAAAAAAAAAAAAAAAAATCACAATAGATTTTTCCCCCATATCGCACAGCACTACAACACACTGCTGCTGCTGTTGTTCTTTCAATAAGCAAATTTAAAGGGTATACAATAAATGAAATACCAAATGACCATATATTAAATTCCTGTGTGAGTGGACGCTGGCACGCTTGCAGCCGCTACTTACCAGTAACTTGTAACATTCTATGTGTTTTAAGGGTCTATGACCCTAATGACTGTGCAGTTGCTCTTAAGCAAGATTTTATCCATCTATTTGGTTTACCACCATCTCAGCCGTCTATGTTTGGGTGTACACTAGCCTACGCTAGTCTTCTGTAACTCACCTGCCTGTTCCACCACCCGGCTTCGCCACTTCATCTGACCGCCGCAGCCTATGATGTGGGACAACAACCTTCATCTCTGGTCTGCACTTGCTTGGACTTTCCTGGCATTTGTCCATCAACCCGTGGCAGGCCTACTACAATACAAGGCTGCCAAGCTCCTCCGACTCCGCTGCTACCTGCACAATACTCTGCCGATGGCAGCGATTCACCTCCACCTGGACATTGCTCTCCTACCTCACTTGGGATATATCCATTGCGGGTCTCGCCATAACTCCCTCCACGACACCTCCAAGGCAATCAGCTTGTTGTGGTCTACATTTCGTCACCCCCCAAGCACCACCCGATGGACTATTGACCATAGTGTGCTACCCAATCTAGCTAGATTCGCTAATATTTGTCCTGCACACAACTCCATCTCCGTCAAATTCAGTCTACTTAACATTCGCTCACTTACGAGCAAGGGTCATCTCATCCATAATCTCCTTAACATCCGTAAGTTTGACTTTGTGTGTTTAACAGAAACTTAGCAACAGCCCTGCAACTTTTCACAGCTTAAGGATTCTACTCCACCTGGGTGTGTTTACATCTGACAACACTGTGGCTCTGGTTGCGGTTGGAGGTCTCACGATAATTTACCTTGAGAAGTGGAAAGTCCTGCCATATTGTCTGTGCCTACTTCCAGCTAATTCAAGGTTTCAGTGTGTAAACTGCATGGACCTATTCCCATGATCATTGCTACGGTTTATTATTGCTACTCTGTCAGATCATCATCTTCTTTTATTTACTGCCACACTCTGTCTTTCTATAACCAAGCCACCCTGTCTCATCTCATTTCAGAATATTAAGGTCATTAATATTGATACTCTCATTTCCTACTCTGTTAATATTTTGATCCCGGACAATGTCTCCACCCCAGATTACTTTTTTTTTCTCGGCATAATAATGGTTAAAGCAATATCCTTAAAAAAACTCGGTCAGTCACATTCTGTAAATCTGCCCCTTGGTATACCCTGGAGCTGAAATTCAAAGGTTGGCAACTTGAGTGACTATTGTAAATCAGGGATCATTATTCATAAAGAAATGTACAAATCCCACTTATTGCTTTACAAGGATTCAATCCTTCAAACTAAATCAACCTTTCCCTCTGGTTTATTCAGTTTGAATGAAGGAAATTCCAAAGCTCTGTTCTCACTATCCATCCAACAAACTTCTTCAGCCCCTACCTGTACTCTGCTGATAATTGTAATTTCCTAGTTCTGTTCTTCAAGAAGAAAATTCACAATATCCACCAGCACCTAAACTCTGTTTCTTCACCACTCTCTCACTCTCAACCACCCATACACTCTTTTCCTTTCTCCGGCTTTCAACTACCAGATGCTTCAGCTATCTCAGACCTTATTCAGAAATCCAAGCCCTCCACATGCCAGCTCGATCCCCTCCCCAAAGTTTTAGTCAAATCCTGCTTCTCCTCTCTACTGTCCCTTATATCTGCTATCATCCACTCTTCACTCACTACTGGAATAGTTTCTTTACATTTCAAAACTGCAGTGGTCACCCCAATTTAAAAAAATATCTGTCTAGATCCCAACAATTATAATAACCTCCGCCCCATCTCTAATCTTTCCTTCATTTCCAAAATTCTCATAAAAATAGTTGCCACTCAACTTCACTCACATCTATCTCTAAATAACCTCTACAAACAATTCCAATCTGGCTTCTGTCACCGCCATAGTACAGAAACTGCTCTTATTAAAATCACCAATGATCTCCTTATGGCTGCCGACTTTCTCAACAGATTATCTGCCATTGGCATCAGTCACACCCCTCTCTGCTGGTTTCACTCATATCTTTCAGGCCACACTCAATTTATTCAGCTCAAAACTTTCAGATCTCAATCCTCTACAGTCACCACAGGTGTTCCCCAGGGCTCTGTCCTGTTCATTATTTATCTCCTTCCACTTGGTAATATTTTTCAAAAATTCAATATCCATTTCCATAGAGGATGACACCCAACTCTACCTTTCCAGCAGACCCAATTCCACACTTCCCCTCTCCACTCTTATCAACGGTTTATCTGAAATACAATCTTGGTTCACTTTAAACTTCTTAAAACTTAATTGTGACAAAACAGAAATCCTTCTTGTTTGCACCGAATCTACACTTTCTAAAGTTTTTCCCTCATAATCGATGACTCCTTGGTTTCCCCCTCCCCTCAGGTTAAGAGTTTGGATGTCATCCTCGACAGTTTATTATCATTTCAACCACATATTAATAATATAACACGGTCTGCTTATTTTTATCTTCATTACATTAATCGTCTTCGTCCCTTTCTCACTTCCCGTTCCACCTCTATCCTTATTCATAGTCTGATCACTTCCCGTATTGATTACTGTAATTCTCTTCTCTAAGGCCTCCCTCACAAATCCACCCATTAGCTTCAATTGGTCCAGAATTCTGCCACTTACATCATCACCAATACCCCCTTCTTTCACCACATTACTCCAGTTTTACAGGATCTGTTTCTTTTTGCATTCAAGGCTAACCATAACCTTGCCCCTCCTTATCGGTCAAAGTTTTTTTTATTATTTCATACTTGTTGTAAAAGTGACCTTGAGTTTTGTGAATGGCGCTTCAAATAAAATGTATTATTATTATTATTATTATTATTATTACTATTATAAACCTTTGTTTTTTTACAAAAGCAAATCATGAAACTGCATAAAATATACATGAACACTAAAAAAATAAACCACATCATGTTAAAGTTTTCAGACTATGAGACATTTAAACAGTATACTGTTGCTAAGCCTTTTCAAACTTATTTTTTCCTCCAAACGAAGAATGAAAAAAAATTAGTTTGAAGTATACCGGGGCCTTTAATCCAGGTTTTAATCCAGCTAAAAAGTAATATAAAATACAATAAAATAAAACAATATAAATGGCAGAAATCTCTATGTGTTATGACAGTATTATAGGCAGTACCATCACTTAATTCACTGAATGTCTTTCATCACATTCTTTGCAAGCAGGAGTTAGAGAAAGGGATTTAAAAGTTAAATCAACGATCACACTATGCTTAACGCTATTCATATCATTTTTGTGTTTGTAGCCTTGTTTTCAGATTAAAAAAAAAAAAAAAGATCAATGAAAGCATGAACAGGACGAGGAAGCAATATGAAATAAACTCTTTCATGGTTGAAACGCTTCAGAATAGTGCAGTACTTTCCAGCTTGCACGCAACTGGGTTTCAGAAGATGTAATGTAATATTGTTTGTCATTGCATCACATTTAACAGGATGTAGTAGTCATGTCATAATATTGATATGTATATGTGGGGAATGAAGAGTCAGTTCAACTGACCTATCAAAAAAATTGTTTGCACATTCGGAATTCAAATCTCTTATCTTATAAAACCTCAAAAACACAGATGAAGCAGGTGAGAAACTTCAAAACTGAGTGCAATCTGCATGTTTGTAAATTATATGTTGTCTGGTTTGCGGTCTTGTGTGGTACATTCACAGCAGCCTCGTTCCAACTGAATTATTTATGATTTCTGATATATGGGGCGACTGAGTTTTGCAGACTGCTGGGTAAAGCGTCCAGCTGAGGAAAACTCGATTAACTGATCTCTCTGCAATTGTTTCTAAGAATCAGTGAAGAGGTGGAAAGAGCCTTAGATAACAATGACAAACGTGTGTGGTTTTTTTTTTTCTCACTGAGGGCTCTGTAGACGTGGAAGAAAAAATTTAAATAAGCATGACGGAAAGCTACTGACAGAATTTACAAATCATTTGTACATATGAGATACAAGAACTCTGTGGATCTTGCCTTAAGACTGCTATGTGTGGAAAGTTTATCTTTCATTTAACGGTATTCATTCATTTAATCAATACAAAATTCAGCTAAATTTTTATTTCACAATTTCAGCTAGTGTTGTCAAAAGAACCGGTACTTCGGTACCAATTCGGTACTAAAAAAATTAAAATGTGACAGTACCAGGTTTCTTTATGTACCGGTGGTACCGAGGTCCCGTTCAAAACCGGTTCTTGATGCATACAGCGATATGATTGCCGCGAAGTAGAAGACACGGACGGAATCTCAAAATCCAGTCATGAAAATGAAACTTACATTTTAATATGGACAGTCAAAGAATTTGTCAAAGTTAGCATAAATTAATCAAATCAAATCTCCATATGGACCAGTATTTTTAAATGTTAAGCCGCAAAAGTTGGTTGAAATCTGAATCCTGCATGTTCAGCGTGTCTCTATGTGAATGAATGAATGGCAGAGACGTGTTTGTTTACTTTGTTTACTTCATAGCAACCCTCTACATTGCGAGTACACCACTCGCATATGCTACTAAATCTTCCTTCTGGCGACTAAATGATGTCTAATATTAGCCAATGGCTAATAAATTCTCAGATTTTACTCGCAATTGTGTGAATTGGAGGCTATATTATATGTTCACTCGCCGAACACTCTCTGACTGAGCACTTTAAAGTTTCACTCTCAGTCAGGCAATCTGTGTGATCCAGTTCATTTCAATGGATGCACAGCGCACCTGTATTTAATGTACCTCTAGTGTGAAGACTCACATATCGCTGTCGCTTTCTCTCACACACACGCAGAGACCAAGAGAGAGAATTCACGCACTACATTTAAACTATTCTTGGTTGTATTTTCCTATCAAAATAGTGGCATATCTATGGAATTCTTCAGCTTTTAAGAATAGCTGGGTTTTCCGATAATGTTAGTGTGTGGAGGTAATGCGCAAATGGCAATCTCATCTTATCTTTCGTTTTGGTTTCAGCAAATCATTTCGAGCGAATGCACAAAACCTGATTAATATTCATGAATCCAGCAGCTAATTAATCCTTAGTAATCTTTAGTGTTTTTTTATAGTTCTTCTTATTAGAATTTTGTATCAGTATTATCTTAACAGTATTCTTGTTAGTTTTCTCACCTCCTTTTTTTTTTTTTTTTTTTTTACAGAATCACTGAATTACAAAAAAAAAGCACCACCACCATTCCAGTTAAAATGTTCAGTTAAATTGACTAATATGCATTTAAACATGGTTATCAAGTTTACTTCTAATTACTAAAGTTCTAATTATATATCAATCTGGCGAGTAAACTAAAATATTTAATGGCAATGGTGATTCAATTGCAGAGGTGTCCGTAGAGGGTTGCATAGACTGAAGCGCGTGACATTTACAGTAATTTCAGCATCTGCCGTCTCAATGAGGACATAAATACATAAACAAGATCACCAGAACTGTTCTGAGTCACTTCACAAGCATTTTACCATTTCATTTGAGTAAAACCAATGTCAGTTTAAAGGTATTCACAGCAACCCGTCAAAATAAGTTCATTTTTACAAGAAGGCATTGTGCTAGAAATATTACTGTTATTTAGTAGAACTTATGTTATACTGCTACTACTGTTGAAAAAATTAATAAAACTTTTTAAATAAATAAATCACACAATATTTCTTCCATGTTTTAATTTTAATAGCAAATCCTTTATTTATCAAAAACAAGAATGTGTTCAAATTTCATTAATTAAAAGACAAATAAAATTTGGGTGAAACTTGTTTACTGTTTTTTGTATAATTGTATTACTTAATTGTAAAAAAAAAAAAAACTTTTTTTGTAACTTAATTGTAAAAAAAAAAAAAACTTTAATCCCAATTTTAAATAAGTATAAAGAATGGCATGGTTTTTTTAGTGATAAAAAGTGTTTTTTTTATTAGCATATTGTGTTTTGCTTTGGTACTGAAATTGTTACCAAGAACCGTGGATTTTCACTGGTATCGGTACCGAATACTGAAATTTTGGTACCGTGACAACACTAATTTCAGCTAATGTTTTTTTTCCTCTCATTGTTTGTCAAGCCAATGTCAGATGGAATAAATTTGAGGACTCTAAGAAAAGTTGGAACTGTAGATAAATAAACCAACCCAAGGAAAAGCAATTTTACATGAAAAGATTAAAACCAAGAATCGCAAACCTACACTAATGATAATGTGAATTTTAGTTCACTGTCTTGCCATCTGAATACAGCATGTCTGTGTGGTTTAAAAACCCAGTCTGAAATATGAGTAGAAAAATCAATTGTGCATCAAAAACAAGATAAATAAACTGCAGTGACTCCATTATGAAAAAGAACAGTCCCACGTCCGGTCGATACGTATCATGGTGTGAAACAGATTGAGGTGGTAGTGTGGCATTCACGGGAGTTTCACACCAGCTAAAGTGATGACCACATAAAAGCCGAGAACAGACAGGAAGCTTTTAGAGGTAAACATGAACGTTCACAAGACCCTGAGGTTCACCATGGCAACTGATGCACCAGTGAAGACCTGCATTAAAATCAATAACTGGGGCTCCTACACCTGTAAGTCTACAGCTGTGTCCAGCTAATTCAGCTATTCAATTGTGTGTTTGCATGTATATGTGTATATTTTAACAAAGAAAAAAATATTTCAAATTACTTTTCTGTTCAGTCAAAGATGTGGTATTTACAGTGCAGGTGCAATTTAGTTTCTACTTTTGATGCAAATAGAGCGAAACTAATTTTGCAGAGAAAACAACTCTCATTCAGCAGTCAAAAAACTGTGTAATTAGGGACTGAATCTCACTCTTTGCATTCAGATGTCAAGTACATGACAAAAACTAAAATAACTAAAGCAGTGCAAAAGTCCTGAAATTCACCTTTAACAGAACAGAACAGAACGTGACAAAAAACACCAAATAAGCAGAGGCCTGAAAGACAGATTGGTGGAGAGAAAGAAAAATAACATTCTGTGTGATGGAGACCGATTTAGTTAGTTGCTTATTAACAGATGTTTTTAACCTTTTTAAGTGGCTGCCTGTGTACTACGTGCAAGGACAAGCGAGCTCTGAATTAAGATATCAAAAATACATCAAAACATATCAAATGTACATTACAGTCCCTGAGAGCTTTTACTTTAAATGGTTGTACATTAAAAAGCAATAAGAGGTATAACAGCCTGCAGTGGAGCCTGCCCTACTAACAGCTTTTTCTTTATGCATCCAATAATTCTGCCATTTCACTTCATATGGAGTGTCCCTAACCATTATATAAAAAAAAAAATTGGTCAGACTGTTTAGATTGGTGTCTAACATTTCTATTAAGACTGTACAAAATGTTCCAATTGCTTATCAAATCCCTACTAAAGAGAAAATGAAGAACATAAAAAATTAAATGAAGAAAAACAATGTCTGCCAATGCTTAGCCAAGCCCACTGTAGTTACAATTTCAGTCATTTTCCACTCGCTTTTTGTTCTACCAAATATGTATTGAAAGAATCAGGCTCTGTAAATTATCCAAGCAATTATTAAATATCAGTAACAATTAGGGGTTGAGGTAAAAAAAATGATTCAATGATCATAATTATTTTTAAAACAATTACAACATTTATTGGTTTACCTCAGAATCGATTTATATTTAATTATTAGAATTTTCCCAAAAGGTGTTGGGGAGATGTTACAGCTTTTATTCCAACAGAAGGCAAAATGTATAGGTGTTAGGGCTGGGACAATAAATTGATGCATCGCGATTCGTGGATCAATTCTTGAGATTTATGGAATGAAGTATGATTCTCTCTCGAATCGATTCTGAGGTTAGTTTTTAACTGCACACTCAAAAAGCAGAAAGATGTTATGCATTGATTGTGCATTGATTGTTTAAAGGACTCCTCATATACAGTCTCTTTAAGGGTATGATCAAGTATTTTCCGTTTTCTAGTCTTTAATCAGCAAACAAAAATTACAATAAATTGTAATATCGAATCACAAGTGTTATATAATTGCAATACTCAATTATCACAGTATAAACTAGTCAACATTTCAAGGAGATCAAAACCTTTCATCAAAGTTGTCCTAAAATCTAAAACCAAAATGCTTTCTTGTATTAGGACAACTTTAATGAACTTTTTTGATCCACTTCAAATGTTGACTACTGTATACTGAATCGGCACACAAGTATCAGGAAAGCATTGAGTCGGCAGATTAGCTTATTGCCTCAGCTTTAGTAACATTGCAGTATTATCTAGTAAATATATACAGTACTGTATACAAACACCAAAAGAGCTCACAGTATGCCTTGGAAGATCAAATCCAAGATGTGAAATTGGGGAAATGTATTTTGGTAAAGATAAACATATTATTATTGTTGTGGTTTCATATGTTGCCATTTAGATTACTTTTTTCAATGCACATTTCATTATCTTATTTTTTCCCCCAGTGCATTCTTTATATATATATATTTTTTTTTTATTATTTTTTTTTTTTTTAATGTAACAAGGTTAAGAGTGCTTTCCTAAAAATTATTTCCACTTTGATATTTAATTATAATTCAAAGACATTCTTATGTGTACAAATCTGCACAAATTCTTTATGGTTCCAAATAGTTAGTGCTGGATGGTATACCAGTTCATACAGAATACCTGTTTATTTTTTTTATGATATAAATTTTAATATACCATATTTTTCAAGTATAAGTCACATCAGTCCAAAAATATGTCATGACGAGGAAAAAAACATATACGTCGCAGTCTACAGCCTCGATAGGGTGCTCTATGCTGCTTAGTGTAGGCTACAGGATCACTGAGCAGCATCTCTGGAAGCATAGAGCGCCCTCTCGCGACTGTAGACGGTAATGTTTTCTCTTGGTTTATTTCTCTCGGTTCATGTCAAATAAATTTTTTCACAGGACCAGCCAAACTATGAACAAGAGTGCAACTTATAGTCCGGAAAATACGGTACTGCAATACCAGTGTATTTCCCTTAAGGCCGATTCACACAATGTGGATGCCCTGGAGTCGGTGTGGAGCCAGAACAGCATCCGGAGACATGGAAGTATGTATTTTTTAGATCAATCGAGACTTCCACTTATCTAGGCATGGTGTGGGATTCGACACCGATGCAGGCACATCTGTCTCCCATATCCTTACGGCAGTCATGAGAGTGAGAGAAGGCTAATCCCTCACTGTCAAGCGTTTTCAAACACTTCTGGGTCTGATGGCAGCTGCGTCCAATGTGATATTTTTTGGCCTGCTGTACATGAGACCCCTACAGTAGTGGCTCAGGACCGAGGGGTTTTCCCTTCTTCACATGATCGCAAGATTGGTTCTTGTCACTGGGCCCAGTGCTGGAAGCTCCTTGTCATAGCGTAATGCTAACGATGGATGTGTCCCTCTCACTGGATGGAGAATGGTCATGAGTGGCCGCCCAGCCCACAGTCAGTGTACACACAGTACACATCCCTGGGTATCTTAATCAGGGAGCAGACATCCTGTCAAGGCAGGGGTCGAGGCCCGAGGAATGGCGACTCGACCCAGATGTGGTGGGTCTGATTTGGAGGGTGTGTGGACAGGCTCAGGTGGATCTGTTTGACACAGAAGAAATTGCACTGTCGCCACTCTTTCTCTCTGACTCATCCAGCTCCTCTCGGACTGGATGCCATGGTACATACATGGCCGAGGCTTCGTTTGTATGCTTTTCCCTAGATTGCTCGGCTCCCGGGAGTTCTGTAGAGAGAGTGCGCCGGGACATGGTCTGTCTGCTGCTAATCGCCCCGTTCAGGCTGTATTGAGTATGGTTCTTGGACCTGATTTCCCTTCTCGACGGCTCTCCATGGGAGATTACTGTCAGAACTTCCCATCGTACTGCTGGCCTTCTGTGCTCATCCCTTTTCGGGAGCTTGACCAACAGGAGCTAAATTGTATATGTTCATAGAGTTGCCCTGTGGACAAGGTGGACTAACTGCTAATGAGCAATGGTACCCTTAAGAAGGGTCTTCCTGTCTCTAAACAGACCCTCAGTCGGTGGATCGTGGATGCTATCTGCATAGCCTACAAGCCCTCAAGGCTCACTCCACCCAAAGTGTGTTGGTCTCCAAGGCCTTCTTCTCAGGTTTTTCCATTCAGGACATCTGCAACACCGGGGGCTGGTTCACGCCGCTCACCTTTATGAGATTCTATGAACTCGTTATTCGTGCCACTCCCCACTCCTCTATTCTCTTGCCTTAGTTGTGTTCTTCCACATTAGGCAGGGATTTGTAATTCTGTCAGTATAGGCATACTCATTCCCAAAGCATTCGAAGTAGCTCAAGTTCCTGAAGTGGAACACCTCAAGCTTATGCATGTAACCACGGTTCCCCGAGGTAACGAGATGCGAGTGCTTCCTTCATTCTACTAGAAGCTGCTGCTATTTACACCACACATGCTTTTAAGCTTCCTGGTTTCTGTGTCATCTCGCCATCTATTGGACTGATTACACATGTGATTCAGAGTATGGTCACACTGAAGGTATAACCAGGAGACGTTTTTTATACTGTATTTTTATTGTATAAGTGTAATGAAAGTAACAGTTGCAATAGAATTTGGTATTTATAGCATATAGCATGTAGCTGTAAAAAAAAAGTATTTCAACTTTAAGGCTATTTTAATTAACAAATTACCTCAAATGCCATACACAGCGTTTTCTTTATTCTATGTCTACACTGGACAAGAGTGGCGCGGCATGGCAAACCCCCGACAGTAAACTGATGCCTCACTCCATTTATGACGTACTGACAGAAATTTCAATTGATTTTAATTGTCACGACCACTTTCGCGTCCAGTGTAGACAAAGTGGGTTTGAGCCCGGCAAAATCTAGTTTATTCTGAATTCAGAAAATGTATTTAATTTTGAACAATCTACCTAGTTGGGAAACCAAATCACATATCTGTGAAAATGTATGATTTGAGGCAAACAAGAGAGGTGAACAAATACATTTGGATATAGCCATATGTCGGCTTTTGTGCAACAAGCACACCATCTGAAAGCATGCAGTGCAGCTGGAAACATAACATTTACTTAGTCATTTAGCAGCTTTCAAGTTAAAGTTCAAGTTCAAGTCAAGTTCAAGTCTGCTTTATTGTCAATTTCCACATGTACACATACATAAAGAGAATAGAAATTGCGTTACTCTCAGACCCCGGTGCATACAGATAACATTAACATTAAAGCCTAAAAAAATTTAGATCAATTATAAAATGTAAATACAACTATACTATAAGGGAATATAAAAAGGCATATAATTAAATTAAAAATAAAGTTAAATAAAGCAGCGCAATGCAAATGACAGATATAGTGCAAATCAATGAAGTGAACAACAGTGCAGATAAAATTTTTTTAGTGCAAAACAATCCCTTTTCAAAAGGGATTATTAAGTCTGATTAAACTGACAATTGACAAAGGGATCAAGAGCAGTTATTTTATTTAACTGACTGATGAGGTAGTGGAATGATGTCAGTTCCATGCCGAATGAGGTAGTGAGCAGACCAATGCTGCACAAAGTGACTAGTGCATCCCATCATATAATTAGCTTTCATCCAAAGCGACCTACAAATGAGGACAATGTAACACCAGTGAGGTCCTCCCTTAAACCATTCAATGTCAACATTAGTAGTTAGTTATTAATAATATTTGATCCTGGACCACAAAGCCAGTCTTAAGTCGCTGCGGTTTATTTTTAGCAATAAACAAAAAAACATCGTATGGGTCAAAAGTATCGATTTTTCTTTTATGCCAAAAATCATTAAGATATTAAGTAAAGGTCATGTTCCATGAAGATATTTTGTACATTTCCTACCATAAATAAATCAAAACCTAATTTTTGATTAGTAATATGCTCTGCTAAGAACTTAATTTGGGAAAGTTTAAAGGTGATTTTCACAGTATTTAAATTTTTTGCACTATTCGGATTCCAGATATTCAAACAGATGTATCTCTGCCAAATATTGTCCTATCCTAACAAACAATACATCAATGGAAACTCATCTATTCAGCTTGGAGTTACTGTATTAATTTCAAGAAATGTACCTTTATGACCAGAATCACATATAATATATAATTTATATATATATCTATATATAATTTAAGTAAAAAATAATTATATAATTTATGTATATATTTACTTATATAGAAATTATATAAAGGCTATATAATTAATTATAACACCACGACACTGATTGTAGTTGTACGATTACCGCTGTGGTGTTAAAAAATCTGCCACCATGACAGCCCTACTGACCATCAGCCAAACTGCAATCTATATAGTGACATATGCTTCAATAAATATTAATGAAGAACTAAATTTTTATAAAACGTGAGCTTAGTATGCTATGCCTCAAATATCAAGTCTGTTAGAATGATATTATATAAGGAAACATTTTGTATTATTACTGTACATTTGTATGGTTTACTGAACCATTTTATAAAGATTCTTTTGTCAAGTTAACCTCTTAGGCCGGGTTCACACCGCAAGTTTCAGCAGAGCAGAAGCAGCGCGTTAGCAGCAGGTAGGCAGAGCAGAAGCAGCGCGCGCCTATTTTGCTTTCACACCGGCAGCGGAGGCAGCGCGCAACTGAACAGCAGATTTTGGTCAGAGTGCTCTATAATGGGTACGTTCGCATTGCTTTATTTCCCATTTAAAATACATTTAAATAAAAAGACTAGGCAAGAAGCTTTTTTAATTAATAATTTAATTGTTACTTTTGTTGGATCTTTGTTTTGCTGTCTTTGTTTTCCGTGCAGTACGTGTTGTTGATAGAAGAAAGGCCATCGCGCTATATTTGTTATTAAGGAGACTAAAAAGACCCAGACTTTGGGTTCATCCCATTAACCGACGTATGAGAGAACATGGTGCATATTACCATCTTGTCACTGGGTTTGTTTGCAATCAAATTTACCAAAAAACACCCTGAAAACCAATTTAATAAACGGTTTTAAATTATGTGTATTGTAAATGGTTCACAGCCTTGACTTCCTGCTCATCTTGAAATCAGCATTTACTTGTTTATTATATATGCATGTATCACCTGCTTTTGTTATTTGTGTGCTTATGTGTAATTTAGAAATTGTAAATAAATGGTTCCAATTGAATCAATTTTGAATCAAATATTGAGTTGTTTGCTCGTGTGCCAGCGAAAGCGTCAAAAACACTATAAAATTAATTACCATCTGCAATAAGAGCCGCTGCAACTTCATCCCATGCTTTTTCCTTCTCCTGCAAGTCTTTATAAAGTACATTGTGTGGATCATAAAGAACTTGATATTTCTCAACTTCCACAATGAGACGAATGTCGTCCATTATTGTCTTTCCAGGTGCACTCTGAAGACCACCGCCTGTGACACCACGTGCTGTTGTTTATGATTGTTAGCACGACATCCGTTCTTCTGCCAATACATAGGCCTAGTTAAAAGAATAGGACAACTACTAATAATAAATAAATCTCCAAGGCTAAGCTAGCAATATAAATTATTTAAAGTTGTTTTTGTATAAAAAAATCTATTTTTGGATAGAACTGTAAGTACTTTAACAGATTTTGTAAAAAAAAAATATATATATTAAAAATAAAATTATAAGAAAAAATAGAAAAATAGGTGGGTTTAAATATCATACATTTTTTATGTAATTTGCTAAGAACACAGTAGATATCATTAATGCAAATTTTGGGCAAATTTTCGTTTAAGTACATGTGTATTTTGGCCATGATCATGATCATTTTGGCCATGGTCACTTTATCTTCTATACATATTTTTTTATATTAATTTCCTTTTCGTAACATACTCTAGTTCTTGTTAAAGAACTAGAGTATGTTACGAAAAGGAAATTAATATAAAAAAATATGTATAGAAGGTAAAGTGACCATGGCCAATAGGGGTGCTCCGATCACGATCGGCCGATCGTTAATGCGCATCTCGTCAGTAAAGCCGGTTCTCTAATCAGCGTTAAATTCCATCAGGTGCGTGATTTCACATAGAGCAGCTGTTACTACACAGAGCCGTTGTTAACTGAGAAGATGGGCCAAAAAACGCTGAAAATGAAGTGGATTTGCGCATCTTCTCTATCAACAATGGCTCTGTGTAGTAACAGCTGCTCTATGTGAAATCACGCACCTGATGGAATTAACCGCTGATTAGAGAACCGGCTTTACTGACGAGATGCGCATAACGATCGGCCGATCGTGATCGGAGCACCCCTAATGGCCAAAATGATCATGATCATGGCCAAAATACACATGTACTTAAACGAAAATTTGCCCAAAATTTGCATTAATGATGTCTACTGTGTTCTTAGCAAATTACATAAAAAATGTATGATATTTAAAACCACATATTTTTCTATTTTTTATTATAATTTTATTTTTTATATATATATATTTTTTTACAAAATCTGTTAAAGTACTTACAGTTCTATCCAAAAATAGACTTTTTTGCCGAAATACAAAAACAACTTTAAATAATTTATATTGCTAGCTTAGCCTTGGAGATTTATTTATTATTAATAGTTGTCCTATTCTTTTAACTAGGCCTATGTATTGGCAGAAGAACGGAGGTCGTGCTAACAATCATAAACAACAGCACGTGGTGTCACAGGCGGTGGTCTTCAGAGTGCACCTGGAAAGACAATAATGGACGACACTCGTCTCATTGTGGAAGTTGAGAAATATCAAGTTCTTTATGATCCACACAATGTACTTTATAAAGACTTGCAGAAGGAAAAAGCATGGGATGAAGTTGCAGCGGCTCTTATTGCAGATGGTAATTAATTTTATAGTGTTTTTGACGCTTTCGCTGGCACACGAGCAAACAACTCAATATTTAATTCAAAACTGATTCAATTGGAACCATTTGTTTACAATTTCTAAATTACACATAAGCACACAAATAACAAAAGCAGGTGATACATGCATATATAATAAACAAGTAAATGCTGATTTCAAGATGAGCAGGAAGTCAAGGCTGTGAACCATTTACAATACACATAATTTAAAACCGTTTATTAAATTGGTTTTCAGGGTGTTTTTTGGTAAATTTGATTGCAAACAAACCCAGTGACAAGATGGTAATATGTACCATGTTCTCTCCTATGTCGGTTAATGGGATGAACCCAAAGTCTGGGTCTTTTTAGTCTCCTTAATAACAAATATAGCGCGATGGCCTTTCTTCTATCAACAACACGTACTGCACGGAAAACAAAGACAGCAAAACAAAGATCCAACAAAAGTAACAATTAAATTATTAATTAAAAAAGCTTCTTGCCTAGTCTTTTTATTTAAATGTATTTTAAATGGGAAATAAAGCAATGCGAACGTACCCATTATAGAGCACTCTGACCAAAATCTGCTGTTCAGTTGCGCGCTGCCTCCGCTGCCGGTGTGAAAGCAAAATAGGCGCGCGCTGCTTCTGCTCTGCCTACCTGCTGCTAACGCGCTGCTTCTGCTCTGCTGAAACTTGCGGTGTGAACCCGGCCTTAAGAGTTTGATCTTTGTGAGGTAATCCAGTCCAAATAATACTATTCCTTTTCTCTGCAATTTTTTTTTTTTTCTAGTCCAGCCACATCCTGGTGTACATTTCCTTACTAAGAGCAGTGAACATCTGTCTAAGCACTAATCTTTAGATTGAGTTTAAATCTGGTAAAACAAATTCAGCTTTTGTGTATATAGCAATCACCCACAATCCAATGTATTAACAGCTGAAAAAATACATAATGAATTTGCAGCGAAAAGTGCTTAGGAGCCGATGAGATTTCCAGAGGACTCAGGTACTGCCTTCTGCAGACTGTAATCAGACTATAAGCACCCAAAAGCAAATCTAACTCAAGCTCCTAGAAAACTCAAAACTTTAGTGAGCGGGGAAGAGTTCACCAAGCTTGAGGGCAAAGTTGCAACATTAGTCCAGCTGGCTCCAGGCCCACTTAAAGTACAGCTCGACTCCTCCTACAGTGATATTGAGGGGAGGGCAGATGCTTCTGCTGGAGCCAGGAAATCAGGCCAAGGACTCCCTCTTGATGAGCGAAGCAAAAACAGAGGTCTTAAATTAACAGTTCACCCACAAAATGAGAATTCACCATTTGCACTCTTCTTCAATCCTGGCTATTTTTTGCATACGATAAAAATTAAATAGGCCCTTGTTTTAAAACAATTTTAAAAAGTTTCAAAGGTCAGACTTTTATAAAAAATTGTAATATTTTGTATCAATAGACAGTATTTTTTTCTTATTTTTTTTTTTTATATAAATGTATATTTTTTATAAAGCAATATGTTACACTGATAAAAACTAATATGGGCTGAAGGCCAAATACTGAACATGTTTTTTTTTTTTTTTTTTCCCCCATGTCGGCCAATTTTGGCTTTTTTTTCACCATTGCATTAATGAAATTGCCAAAATGTGCTTTTACTTGTTTTATCCTGCTTTTTAATAAAAAAATCTATTACAAAAAAATAAAAAAAAAATATCTACTTCACACAGATTTTATTTTATTATTATTATTATTATTATACCAACAAAACACAATTTAACTTAATATTAATAAGTTATGTATTTTTAGTACCAGGTCTTTTGACAACACTAGAATGTACTGTAGTGTATGCACTACTTTTATGAATTCCTTTGGCAATTTTTTTTTTTTTTAGCTCCACAGACACAGTCCCGTTTAACTTCATTATAATTTGGGTGTAAAGGCCTTTGTTCGAATTGTTTTAGATGGCTCAAAGACTACACAATTGCAATTGCATAAGTTTACGTGCAAACAGTACACATGGCATCACTGATGTCCGTGTTCTTACTGAATAAATACTGCATTGCATAAAGTGAGACAGGCAGTCAAAACAGATGCGTGTTTGTTGGTGGCACCAATGTGACCCACATTCCACTCTTCCGAAAACTGTACTATTTACCTATGGCATGTACTACTGTACAATAGTCTTCTCCGAAAAGTGCTGTGCATCAAACAATCCATTCCTAGCAGTACACTTTGCAGAAAACCTTTACCCCACATCTGTTGCATTTTAACCCATATTACCACAAGGGAGTGTTCAAATTTGCAGCACTATTTAGCTTCAAACAGGACATGCATCATTATGACATAAATACTGAAACTAATGTTTCTTCCTTTAAACCTTTATTTTTTTCACTAATTTTTTTTAGCTATTTTATCCAGATGGCCAGTAATTCCTAAGAATCTAAGAATCAATGCCAGATTAAAAATGATTAGGACAGACACCCAGTGTCAGATCAAGAACAGCTGACAGAAATTAGACTCACAACAATATTTTAAAACAATAGGCTATTCAACTCTGTATAAATTAGAATAATATGTTGAGCATTACTGGTCGACCGATATATAGACTGATATTTGGCATTTTTCAAATATCAGCATCGGCCAATAGGTTTTTCTGCTTGGCCAATGTGTTTGAGGCGTGACTTTTATTTTGACTGTTCACATTCAATCTCCCTCTTGTTCGCTGTCATCGTTAACAGATCTGTCTAATATGAATAGAAGTCAGTCTAATAATCAGATAGAATGGTTAAAAAAAGGAATTAATGTATACAAAAAGTATAAGATTGATTGCTTTTATATTATTAGTAATAGAAAGGCAAACATTATAATACTTTCTCGTTTGCTGTCAGCATTAAGCAAATACTCATTAATACAGTGTAAACAAAATTTTGAATGACTGATGAACATTTCATTTCACTAACATTGCAAACTTAGTCGAATCCAGCTGTGAGATCTTATGAAGTGTGAATTTGTATACAGCATGATCATGGTTTTATGTATCGGCCCGCCTGCTTTCCAAGATATTGGCATCGGCTGTCAAAAAATCAATATTGGTCAACCTCTATTGAACATGTATCATTATATGTAAAAAAATAAATAATAATTTATTGATATAGGCCCTATATCATTTATTTGTTTCTTTTAAGCACCAGAATTTACTGTGTACTTTTTTCTAGGTCTTTTGTTGGCCGATTTTTCGCGTGCACAGACTACATTGTAATCGTTCGCTATGTCATTTGTGTGGAAGAGTATTTCGAAATCTGTGCGCAAGACACAGGCAGCTGATCAGTACTGGAAATGCAGAGTTTCATGTCTAAGGCACAGATAGCAGGAAGCGAACAGCCGTTGGTGAACTGGTGCACAAATAAGAGTCCCTTTTCTGCTCACTGAAGCAGCGCGAGCATATACTGCACCTGTCCGAACCCTGAACAAGTGTTGACCGTGAAGAGATGTTCTTCTCAACTTCTCACGTGTTTTTTTTTTTTTTTTTAAGTAGAACTTGAATACACATTCGAAAAGCCAGAAATAAACGTCAGTTCTGCATTAGGATGATTATTTTTATTTTAACTTAAAATTACAGACTTAATTTGATTTGAAAAATCACCTGCTGCAGCACACTGAAAAAAAGTGTTTCATTCATCCAATTAAAAAAATTTAGGGTATCTATATTTTTTTTACTTGAGACTAAGTTAAAATAAATGTATTTTTCATTGGCTCAAGTAAAATATATAGATGTGAATCATTAACCTTTTTTTTTTTTAATTGGATGAATGAAACACTTTGCATCTTTGTTTTATTCACACTAGGGCTGTCACTTTTGTGAAAAAATCTTTTTCGATTTTTAAGTGTTCATTGAATCGATTGTAAAATCGTTTTTCCATGTCTAAAAAAAAGAAAAAAAAAGACGTTTCCTTTTTCAAATAACGGACGAACGTAAAGAGAGTGCTGAAAACACACAAGTCAGCAATATTTCTTATTTATTGGCATGAAGTTTTTGGCAGAATAACAAACAGCAACAGGAGTGCAACATTCTCGAAAAATAGGCTATATATATGCAGAGGGGACGGCTGCCATAAAAGAAAAACAACACTGCATGCTTAAACACGGCTGCATTTATGATTTAGGCAATTCAAAAATCTCCAAGGTTACTTTAAATAATGATTCAATCCATTTGAAACAACTGTTCAAAAAAATGAAACTTTAAATGGACTTGAGAACAGGCCATGTGTGTTTTTTTATTGAACGTAACCGACACGGTCCAGTTGTTGAGAAGACGCGCTCCGACCGCACTGATGTCTCAGGGACACTGCCAATTTTCCATCACAAAAGCCGGTCACTGTCAGCTTGCAACGGTCCTTTTCATAACTCAGAATCTCCTGTAACTCGATGCGCGAATGAGGTGAATTCGCGTCTACCGCGCCGCGAGACCTCCAGACGCACGTAAACGCGTCTTTACATTGACTTAACATTGAAATCATTCTCGCTTGATGTTAACGCATCATAAGAGGTCTAAAATTGCTGGTATTTTGCTGGGCATACTGCACTTTCTGAATTATTTATTTTCTTTTTCTGCATCTATTTTTTTATTGTTTTAAAATTAATAGTGTACAAATTTGGTTAAAATCGATTCCCTATTTTCATTTTCGAAACTTTTTTTGGTTGGTCCGATCGATTGTGCAATCGATTTTCGAACTAAAAGTGACAGCCCTAATTCGCACCAACATTATTTGATTTTAACATTTTGGTAAATTTATTTATATAGCATACCTTTATTTAGTATCACTGGTAAAGACCTTTTTTTTTTTTTTTTTTTTTTTTTTTTTAACCAAATTTAAAAACTAAAATACTGAATGCTGATTAAGAAACATCTTATTGAATGTGTGTTGATTGTGTTGTTTGGATTGTAGAACTATGCAGTTGTTGCCTTTAATTTCACATGGTTACAGTTAATCTTTTAATTTAAGGCCAGTTCAATGTAGTTTCAACCCAATTCAACAACAAAAGCTAAATGCTGATGTGTGTACCATCTATGGTTGTACTGAATGTAGGCTCCTTATTGTCCAGTTACTGCTGTTAATTTCAGATGGTTACGGTTATTGTTTTCAATAGCCAAAAGCAAGTTTGGCCTACTAAATACCAAATATCTTGTTTATGCCCACTTTCCTTCTTTCTTGTTTGTTGCTTAAAAGATTTTCAAAAAATCAGAAATCGGTATTGGAATCGGCCAGTTTGCTTGTAAAAAATCGGTGTCGGAATCGGCCATGAAAAATCATCATCGGTGCATCCCTACTTTTTTCAGGCTGTAAAATGTGTCAGAGGTGGAAATTTATGGGTAATGAATATAGAATAAACAAAAAATAAAAAAATCCCTGAACAGTTAGGCTACAGTACAGGCCTAACATGCCTGTTAGATGCTGTACCCACTATTTTACTGAAAGAGTTGTTACCTCAATATTATTAACTTTTCATTACCTTTAGATCACGTCCCAAAACCATTCAAGCTGGCGGTTATTAAGCCTCTAATTAAGAAACCACAACTAGATCCTAGTGAGCTGGCAAATTACATACCCATTTCAAATCTTAAGTTTGAAAATCATATTTCCCTTGTTACAAAAACAGAATCCTACCATCTTAGAAACATTGCCAAGCTACAACAAAACATGCTACCCGTTTCCGACGTTTTTACTAAAGCTAAGCTACTACTAAACATCTTCGAAACTTAATTTTCTGTACAGTTACTTTGCAATGATTGGTATCGTAAAGAGCGCTATACAAATAAACTTGAATTGAATTGAATTGTGGTGCTCATGCAGACCTGCAAGCTTGAATATGGCTTGAAAAATCCAATTTTCATTCTCTCCATACAGTTTCTATGCAACAGCAATAAAAAAAAAGGCCAACATTTTTTTTTTCAAAATAATTAATAATAATCAACAAACAAAGCACTACTGTCAACAGAGGATATTGCTTAAAAATAACCATTAAATAAACAGTTCTTTACTTTCACTTGCGGGGCAAAATAATACCAAAAATGGCATGTTATGATTAGTTCAACCATGAAACTTAATAAGAAACGCCAATTATAAAATTGTATTCAACCGCCTGACTCAAGCATTCTACACTATGGCTGAAACAAGTCTTATTTTCAATCAGAATTTTTTTTTTTTTTTGAGACATCTGCTTTCCACACATGAAAACCTCTTATGTCATTCTATTGCATAAAGTGGATTAAACTAGTAGATTGTATCATTATAATCCTTTGAGCTGTGATAAATAATGAAATGAGAGACAGAAAATAATGAAAACTAATTTCACATTATATTTACAAAATGATCAAGTGGCATGCATAAAAAAACAGAATATCTAAAAAGGCAGATTCAAAATACACTACAAAAGATTCTATAAATATAAGCCATGAATAAAGCAAATGAAACTAGAGGCTTACATATTTATAATAAAACTTTTGGAACTATCAAATATCAGCACATTGAACACACTGGCTATGTGGCACTGGACTGGAGGGTTCTAGAGTGCGACCATACCCTCTAGAAGTGAAATTAAACCAATCAGCAGGGGCTTTGTTGTGTCACATGATTACATTTAACAGAGCCCAACACTTACAACTGGCACTCAATAAACAGCAGAAACAAGCTGCACACGTCATTATTATGTGTAGATTTTATTCAACCCTCTACAATACGAGTAAATCACTCGCATATGTGACTAAATCTTCACTCTGAGAAATGTTTAATATTAACCAATGCTTAATAAATTCTCAAATTTTACCAGTGTGTGAGTTGGAGGCTGAGTACAAGTTTATCACAGATATATTCTGACTCGCCAAACACTCTGACTGTGCTTTTCAGAGTTTTACCTTCCATCAAGTGATCTGTGCTATTTTTCAATTCCTCTCAATGGATGCGCACCATACTTTTATTTGTACGTACAAATACATACGTATTGTAAACTCTAGTGTGAAGATGCACAACTCGCTGTCACTTTGTCTCACACACAGAAAGAAACAGAGTGAGAGAGTCTAACATACCATGCAGAATTCACGTGCTACATGTAAATAATATTCGTCATTATATTTTCCTGTCACAACAAGTTCATTTAGAATTTTTCAGCTTTTAAGAACTGCCAGGTTTTGATTTCAGCAAATCAATTTGAATGATTTCTTTATTTTACAAAAGTACAATGATTAACTGTTATTTTGGAGGTAAAAACAAATAAAAACAGATGGTTTTGAATGATGTCTTGCTCTTCTCTGACGGAAATCACATCCCTCCACTGATACAAGAAATCCAAGTGTTCACTCTGGCATTTTAGCACCACGCGCACACCAAATATATGTTCTAGCATTGCAAACTTGCACTGTTGGGAACGTTACTTTAAAAAAGTAATTAGTTATAGCTACTCACTACTTGTTCCAAAAAGTTAGTAACTGAATTACTCTATAATAAAAGTAACTCGTTACCAGGGAAAGTAACTATTTGCGTTACTGTAAAAAAAACAAAAAAAAAACAGACAGGTGTTCGTACATAACTTTCGATATTTATGCACGTCAACAGACAGCAAGAGTTTTATCCTGCACTTCAAGTATTATCTTTGTAAGAAAAGTGTTTTTGGCCACTAGCTTTGTAGATAGTGTCACACATTACATGCATGTTCTTGCCTTTGACCACAATGAATTTGAAGTAGTGCTTATATCTCCACCTTGAAAATGCCAACTTTTCATCGGATTGCTCCTGACTCGCCATTTCTGCTGTTGCTGCGAATCTCTGTGTAGATGTTGCGTGTGTGTGTGTGTGTTTGGCGCCGCGTTGGAGCTGCCGCGTGTGCCGGCATGTGTGTAAAAACACTGGCTCTGATTGGCTACCATGAAACACATGACTCTGCCTTAGCCAATCATAATCGCTTATCTTGTTATTAACCCACCTCCTCACTCGCTGTGTGAGCCAGGGGTGCGTTCGGATTGCATAGTTTATTAAATCAATGCATAGTAACGCACCACATTTAACGTTCAGTAACATTAACGGCGTTGTAACGACGGGAAAAGTAATTAGTTAGATTACACAGTTACTGAAAAAATAACGTTGTTACCTAACGCCGTTCTTTTAAACGCCGTTATTCCAAACACTGCAAAATTGACATCGCAACCTCTTCAGCATAAAACTAATGGAGCCAACAAAAACATACTACAAAAGATATTTGGTGACTTAATTTAACATCTCTATTGTACAATATGTAGGTTTTCCCAGATAATGTAAGCATTACCATGCTGTGGTGTTTTTCCAAACCGATTTTTTGCATATTTGAAGGATGCCGTTTTAATTAAATATTCAGAAACTATATAAATACAAAACTTTCTTTACATAAAAAAATAATAATTTAGCAATCAGATGTCACACCACGTGTAACTTATCACTCATGGAAACGATTCATGCCGAATGAGAGGTATTTGATCCTACCATGAGGTTTAGTTTTAAATACGTTTTTTTTTTTTTTTTTATAGACTTAACATTTAAAATAAATATTGTTTTTAATGGAAAAAAAACCTCTGAGTGGAAAAGCGCCCAACATAATTTGCATTTTGTTTTTTTATTGTACAATCAAATTAAATGGAGAGGTGGGAGTTCTGTTATGTTGACGAAAGTTTACCATTGCTTAGAAAGTCTGCAGACTGCAATGATGGAGGAGAACATTTGGTGTCTGTCACGATTTACCCCGGAGCTGTATTTTTAATGTTTCTGCGAATATGACAGTTTACGTAAGGCCTGGTTCACACGGGACGATTTTAAAATTGTCGGCAGATTTTCCAAACCTGAGAGACCCCACACACGGCGATAAAAAATCACGGGTCTAACAGTTTTGGTCGCTCCGTGTGTGGTGTGCAGCCACACGGCAATATCAACACATCACACACGAACCGATTTGACTCCCGAGCATTCCCAGGTCAGACGGGAAATCTCGCAAAATCCCTCGAGATCAAACGTGACTTTAGAGTAAACAATCATGGCGGACAAAGAGGATGCAGTGGCCATAGTTTGTGCTTTGTTTTTAACGGGGAAAAAAACATAAGAAAAATAAGAAAAGGCGATGGTCAAAGAGGTGGAGACGACGCGAGCATGGACTATACTTGCTATATCATGATATGGAGATAAGTTGTTGTTTTATCTCATAGAAATGTTGTTACGTACTACACAGATTAATAACCGTTGAAATAAACGTTCATATATTAGTTTCCATGTACTCTGGTGGACTGCAGTTGTGGATGTAGTTATGCCCATCGACTTTATTTGTATTTGTTATATTATATACGCCGGCTGTTTTGATTTTGTTTCCCGGTACTATCACTGCCTCGTCACCTCGCTTTCTGATTGGCTACACGCCACAGTCCACAGGCTGCGTGATTGTATGTCCTCGGGGGACACCACACACGAGAAGAAATCGGGCAAAATAAATCCAACATGTTGGATATCCCCGATTTGAGATCGGAGCGGTCCCGACATTCTTCCGAGCAGAGGAGATTAGTCTTAACACACCACACACGGCAGGAATATTTGTTCAGATTATTTTACGATAATCGGAGCATCCTAAGATTGTCGGAAGGGCTGAATCGGGGCTAAAATCGGCCCAATTATCCTGCCGTGTGAACCAGCCTTAACAAGGAAAAACTACGATTTTAGAGTGCTCAAGCTATAATCCTTTGATTAGACTGACAGGACAGATGATTTGGTGGTTACCTAGCAACATAAAAACAGAATGCACTACTTTTAAAAAGTCACAAAAAAAAAACAAGTAAATGTCAGTATTTACATAACTTCTAAAAAAAAAATAATAGTAAAATGCCACTTACATACCGATGCAACTGGAAAACTGGAAAATCCATTGATTCTTAAATCACAAGAGAAGTAGAAACAAGCCTGAGAAATGGGACATTAGCATTAAAAGAAAAATATCAAAGGTGTGATTTAAGGAACTGCTTGAGTCAACAAATCTAAGTCTAAGTCAAACATTACTCACTGGCACTTATTTTTCAAAATTTGACTTGTTTTCTACCTGTAATACATTGTGCACATTAAAGATCTGCTACATTAACTTCTAATACTGAGATGTTTAAATAAATATTAATATTACTGTTTTTGGAGTACTATTATTAGAGACTTTTGTTAAATTCTAAGCCGTTTAATAAATTAACCCAAGATAACTAGGCATGTCAAAAGGGTTGGTAAACTAAATAAAAATGTTGTATTTAAAGCTGCAGTCCGCAACCTTTGCCGCTTTAGTGGTTAATAAACAGATCTGCGTGTGTCTTGCGGGAGAACATTGTAGCTGGAGCTACTGCTCTCTGTTTATGTCTATGATGATATGTGAATCACGCAGGAACTGGTACCTACCTGAACGAGTCTAAAATAGTCTGAATATAAACACTTATTATGGGTGTACCATAGTGATTCAGGACAAGCCAAAAACACTTTTTTGTAAATTCTGAACACAAAAAAGTTACAGACCACAGCTTTAAATATGACTGATTTTTTTTTGTAATTATATTTAAATTTAGCAGAAAATGCAACTGATTTGTCTCATAAACCCATAAGAAAACACTATCAGCAAATATAAATAAGTGTTACCCAATTTAATTCTGTGTTTGATTTAAGTGTAGTTGCTTATCAGCATGCCTATTAATAACATACTGGCTGTTCATTAATACATACAAAGCCCATATTCTGCATGACCATATTCTACAAACCTAATCCTTCCCAATACCTGAATTTAAACACTACCTAACTATTAATAAGTGTCAAATTAGGAGTTTATTGAGGTAAAAGCCATAGAATGGTTTGTTAATAGCAAGAATTGGATCCTAAAATAAAGTATGACCTTAAATTTACACTTAGTCAATTAGCATAGGCTTTTATCCAAAGTGCCTTACAAATGGGAACAATGGAAGCAATCAAAATCAACAAAAGACCAATGATACGCAAGTGCTATAACAAATCTCATTTAGCTTAACGTAGTACTCATAGCAAGTTTTTTTTTTATTATATTAAATTTGTATTATTAAATTAAAAGAAAACAGAATAGAAAAAAGAATTATCTTTTAAAAATATGTATATATATATTTTATAGTATATAAAATATATTTTTTACTAACATGCCGTAAATGAACAGAATGCAAGTCTAAAAGGGGCAAGTTATTTTAAGAATAGAATAAGAATAGAGAGTGCTAGACTTAAAATAAATTGTGTATTCAAAGCATTGACATTGCATGAGAGTCTATTCAGAAAAGTGCACATTTTAAACAATTCTAAACAAAACAGTTCATATGCACAGCGTATTGAAAAAAAACAACAACTGACTGATCACAAAAAGTGCACGAAAGCTTTCAAGCCAGTTGAAGTTTATATCAAGTCATATCAGTATGAGAAAAAAAACTCTTCAATAGACTGTTATGTAAACATGAAAACTGTCACCAATTCCTTCTTCAGTGATCCAGAAATCAAAGTAAAAACTAAAAGTACTGATGATTTATCTAGCACTAACATTGCTTGTTGTATCAAAATGGGGGGTGGGGGAGGGTGCACAAGCAATGCAGGCCTTCAAGTTCTGTACATACATATACTGAAAAATAAACAGAAGAATTTTTGTGAAAAACTATTATTGTTAAGTTGACACACACACACACACAAACACACACATCACTACTACACGTTTCTTATCTGACCTGTTACGTGTGAATGAGAATTTATGGAATGTTTGATTTATGATCAGGATTCTGCAGGAGGTCACATTCCTGTGCTTGCACGACTGGTATATCCTTTGAAGCAAACTGGACAAAAAGATATCATACATTTTAACAGGACCTACAAATTAGGACTCTTAACTTAATAAAGTTCATTAAATCAAAAAGTGTCCTGGTGTTTTTTTTTTTTTTATGATTATTAATAATTAGAGCTTACAATGCATTAAAATAATAGTATGGCTTACTTTATACATATTAGTTGGCATGTTTTATCTCTAAATATATTGTAAATGAAATAACACATTGGTACTGAAATGTAATACATATAACCATACCAGCATTTCCCCCCAAGCATTTTAATAACTGTTGAGTGGATTCACCTCTGATTGGCCATATTGTTCAAGCGCTCAACAGATATGTCTGTGATTGGCTACAATGATCGTCGCTTCACGCTCTTCAAAGAGAAAGCCATGTCTATCAGAAGATTCGTCTATGAGCATATAGGTTACACTATATTTTCAGGTGTCTTTGATACAGTGTAAATATACATTTAGGTACTGAGTAATAATAATTAACTACATATACTTACTATGAGGATAGGGTTATGATTAGGGTTTGCCTAAGGGTTACTTGCATGTAATAATGCGTAAATTTATTGCTATTATAATATTATGTAACCTGTGTAATAAGGACACCTTAAAATAAAGTGTTACCCATATTATACCGCTGATAGATGCCACTTTCAAATGCTCCAGTGTGTATCTGTGTAAGTGTTTGGTGAAGAGTGTGAAGCGATGATTATTGTAACTAATCACAGAGAGATATCTGTTGAGTGCGTGAACACTACGGTTATTTGGAGGCGTTTGAGAATCCGCTCAACAGCACTCAAAATACTAGCAGGAAATGCTGGTATCATTACATGTTTTTAAATTTCAGTACCGACTGGTACCAAAGTCAGTAGCCTACTTTAGACAACAATTTTTTTTTTTTTATGTAAGATTTATTTTTGGCCTTTTTTTCCTTTATTGTGTTAGGACAGATCATATCTGACAGGAAACGAAGTGTGAGAGAGAGGGGATGGGATCGGGATTCAGGAAAGGTCCAGGATTTGAACTTGGGACGCCTGTAGGGCAATGGCACTGTATGTGTCGCAGCACTGCCCTCAAGGCCATCAGCAACTACGACTACAACACTAATTTTGAATGCATATTATCAGTGTGTGTCAGGGAAACTTTCTAACTATAAATTAATATGTGCTCATAAGAAGAAAGACCATGAAAAACAAGAAAAAATGCCATATATAACACAGCCTGACTGTAGTCTGACAGGTTAACCTGAACTGACTACAGTGTACGAGGTGTAAAAAATTATAACCACAATGTTTAAGAAATATTAATACAGTGCTGCCATGTAAACAGTGTAAAGAATAACAGGTGAAATTTCAGGTAACTAACACTAAACTGTCCAAGTGTGTTTAGCTGGAGAAACATGCTGACCTAAATATCTCTAACTTGGCTTTCTAAGTAGACTGCCAGATTAACATTCAGCCATCGGGAAAAGGTTTAAAGGTTTCTCTTGTGCAAATGAGCCTGGCATGGCGGATCAAGTTGGATAGAAAAATAACAACAAAACATTATCAAATAACAAGTGTCACAATTTCACTCTTTACCAAGACACATTCAAATCAGAAGCATGAACAAAAGCGTAACTGCCAGGTCACTGAAAGTCTGTATCTTTCAGTGTCTCCCAGAGCATATCAATCCATATCTCAGTCTAGAAGTTTGGCCATAAAACACTAAATTTCATCAGAAAGCCCAAACCCAAGTAGCAAAGTAATACTGATCAAAAGTCAAGACCATGGACACACTTTATATTATTTCCAGTACTCAGGGAATTTTGTGCCATAATGACTCAAAGCTTCTAGTCCTTTCCACACTCACCGAAAAACAATATCACATCAGCAACAGAAACATTGATGTTTAGAGTCTCCTGAAACCAGACTCTGAGAGGAGCACATGTTTGTCGTTCTGGGCCGAAGGGAGCTCCATCAGGCCCATGTGTTTGCTTTGGACAGGCACTGGGAGAAGAAGAGGACCAGCACACACTCTGTTAAAACTAATTAAAGCTGCAAACAACAGCTTCATCAAATTTCATGTAGTTATGAGAAGTTTCGTGGTCAGTTTTTTTTTTTTTTTTATGCTACGGAGCAAATGTGTCTAGAATACAGAATCCACTCCACACTGTCATCAGGATTTCCCGACTGACACTTGACTGGATTGAAGACGGAGTTTACACTCACAAAAATTCCATCCTGTGAAATATTTTAGAGCCGAGAATAACTACAAAATGTGCATTCATTATAAAACCTTCAAACATGTTTAAAATTATATCATTTTATCTTTTCAAGCCTGCAAGTCATTGTTTTAAAACTTCTAAAACCCCTTGAGTTGTAACGTTTTACACAATTGCATTTTGCCGATATGCCCTTTACGGGGAAAGATTTCCAATAATAGCCACATTTTCACACAATCTCACCAGATGATGAAACATATACAGCTCAGAAAAATTACAAAATGTATATTTACTTCAGAAAAGATTGCATTCATTTCCTTTCCTGTTTCGGGCCAGGAAATCACGATTTTAAAATTCTTAGACGTTCTGTCGGAAAACGACAAATTATCCGCTGTTTACCATCATCATCATATAAATAAAGCTGCTCATTCAACAGCCTTTGAAAGTCATTCCTACCTGCTGTACGGATAGGTGGACGGAAGTATTGTCTCATTGGCTCTCTGCATCCCAGACGGATCTCCATATCCATTTCCTCGAACCCAGCCATCACTTAAAGTAGGCAGGGGAGGAAACAGACCAAAAAGAGGTTTCTGATCTGGTAAACTCACAGCTGAGGCGCTGTTGGCTCCGTAGTGGTATTCCTGTCCACCCATATCTCCCAAAGCGGCGGGCCCACCGTGAGGCCCACCCATCCCAGACATCTGACAGTAGCTCCGCCTCTCATTCTCCTGTTTGATGACACCCGGTGTACACAGTTGGATAAAGTCTGGGTCTTTCTCTGTCTTTATAATCGGCATGTTGACACTGGCATCCGCCATCTGCTGCCGTTTCCCCATGCCGTTCACATTCGCACAGGCTGCACTGTTGCCAGTGACAACAGGGCTGGTATCCTTTAGCAAGTGGCTCTCTCCCAGCAAGCCATCATCCACTGCCAATGAGGACAGAAAGGCAGCCTCATCATTAACGTAGAACTCATTCAGGTCAGACAGGGAGTCAGGAAAGTCCAGATCCTTTAGGATATCAATGGTGTTGTCTCCAGTCACTCTCTCATTACCATCCGCTTCCTTATCTGGATAGTCATAGGGTGGAAAGTCCAGCCTATCTTTCTCCATGGGGGAAAGCTCCTCCATTTTCATTGTAAAAGCGTCAGGGGCCTGGATGCCAGAACCACGATTTAAGTCCGCAATGCTCTCGTCCAAGAGCAAAAAGTTCTCCCCAATGTTGAGAGGCTCTTTTACCTTTTGCTGGTGCTGCATTCTGAAAGGTTTGAATGCCTTAACATCTGGTTCTTGCATGTTACATCCCATTAAGGATGGATCTGCCATAGAGGGGTTTCTTTGAGCGTCACTACCTCTCAGTCCATTCGAGAAATCTTTTGATGTATTTAAAGCGGACGCATTGACACCGATATCAGGCAAAAGGCCTCTCTCAATACAATCCCCAAAAGTTAGATTCTCAGCATTGTTACTGCTGCGTTTTAGTCCACGATCCATATCTCAAACCTGTTGTATAGACAGAAACATGTATGATATAAAATTTAGATAAGAAATTACATTTTGTTTAACATAAACGTAGTAAAAATATTGACATTGCACTTATGTTTGAATAAGACAGATGTAAACCTTTTTTTTTTTTTTTTTTTTTGAAAAATAACGTTTTGCACCAAGGCCTCCAACATTATTTACTAGTGAAAATATTAAAGATTCAGACTGTGAATGTTGTTTATCTGGACAGAACATCCACCAGGAGTTCCTCTCAGCTGCTAATGGAATTAAATAATATATTGAACTACATTTTTGTCCAGATGCCCACACAAAAGCTCTCTCGGGGTGATATAATGAATGGCTTTGGCAGATTTCTAAGACTTTCCAGCTAACTGTGCACAAGTTTTTTTTTTTCTCATTTAAAATTATTTGAATCGACAATCTGCATTACGAACTAATAAATTATCTAGCTAACTTTATCAAAACTACTGCAACGCATTCATATTTATCGCACAAAATGGAGCTTGATCAGCTTCATTGTTTGCTCAGATAATGAAGGCTTGAGGCGCGTAGAACTCAAACAAATCCTCCAAATGCATTAGATTAGTCGGTGGACCCCAGTGCTGCCACCTGTCGGTTTAGATCAGCGACTGCGTCCACAATGAACTTTAGTCTGACAAACCGCTTAATGTGCATTAAAGCTTGTTAAACCAACAAAAATGTCAAACGGAAAGTGAATATAAACTAAATGTCTCAAAGAGAATCGAAAACAAGTCTAAGGACATGGTTTAAACCTTAAAATGCATGGAGTGTCCAAATGACGCAAACATTTTAAGGCAGCAGAAGCTTTAAAACCTAATGTAAAGCTACAGCAGCAGCTATGTGGGTTAACAATTAGAAACTGCAAGGTTTATAGGCTACTCGTTAAAACAAGAAAAACGTGCAGATGGCATGCAATTGCAAAAATGCACTTTGCATTCACAACGCATGGACATTAAATGACTCCAAGTACACGAGGCAGACTTACCTTTAAAAAGATTTATGACGAGAAATCCATTTCTATTCAAGTCCAAGCTGTTTAAACGTTTAGATGGTGTCCGCAATAGTTTTTTGTTGAACTTCCCGCATGGTCAATAGATTTTACAAAGACGCGCTGCAGCTTCGACACGCGCAAAAACAACTCAGGAAAAAAATGCGCCGTAACGACGACGCACACGAGTCGTGTCATGAAATAAACTTCGCCGCACTCTGAATACGCGCTGTTTATTCGTCTTTTGAGGTCAAGCGGGGAATCGCCAGCATTACATAAGCGCAAGCTGCTTGTCAAACTCCCGACAGCCTGTGATCTACCCGTCAAAAAGCTTCTGCTAGCTTCAACACGGTAAACGCCCCTCCAACAGAAACAAAAACCTCCAGTGCAAGTTACCCCTCAGCCATGCGAATGCAAAACACAAGAAAAGAAGAATAAAACCCGCGCGAAATCGACAAACGAGCTGACAGTGACGCTAATGTCAAAAGTGTCACCGAACCTACAGATACCGCCGAATCCGACGGATGCGGTCGATACAAAAACGGTCACTTCGTGTGTATGATCGCTTGTGCCATTCCCTCGGTGTCACTTCAAATCGACGACATCGTATACAGACTGTCAACAGCGAATAAAACCCGCTTTTGTACTTTAGAGTAAGACGGCTTGTTTGCGACGAGCACGCTAGCTAATGCACATTAGCAGTCGCGCGAGCTGCGTGACCGCTGCAACTTTCTTACATCATAACGCAACTTTTGCATGCGCCTGAAGAAACACTGTAAGTATCTCTAGGCAGATATGTGCGGGGGAAACACGACTGAAGGCTGAAGGCTGTAAGAAAAATGCATTCAGAATGGCGCAGTTCAGTCTGTAAATAAGGAGGGCAAAGGGCACCTTCACATGAATAAACCTTAATAGAAGCCAGTGGAGAAAGAAAATGGTTATTATTGTCTCTAGTTTCGGATAAAACGAGTAACATCTGTCAAGTATTGCACCATGTAGGCCTAGTTAGCCCCCATCTGCTTAATAAAGATCAATTAAAAATGATAGACTTTGAGTAAAGTCTGTTTAATTTCAATATTCGTATTTACATTAGCTTTTAAAACTGTTAACACGGTGCATAGGATACTGAATATATTGCATTTAAGTCTATTATAATAAACGGTTAATTCATGTGAGACTATGAAAGTTAGAAATAGCTATAATTTGTGTATAAATACAGATACAATTTACCAATCTACAGCTTATGTAGCCTAAAGTATCCAGATTGCTGATGTAGGCTATATTTCGGTTTTAGCAAATAAAAGTTGCTAACAAACATTAGTGGTTCAAAACATCTTGTGACAGCCACCCAAAATTGTTTAACATAAGCTACTATGTGTCCTAAAAATGAAATACTGGACAATGCAAAATAACATGAAACTGATGAACTGAAATAAATTAATCAATTTTACAGAAGCAGAGTTATTTACTAGCCTACTAAGCCCACTTAACATTTTTTTTTTTATAAAATAGCCTATCAGACATATTATTAAGTGGCAGATAAATTTGTGTATAATTTTTGTACGAATCACTGATGCATAGCCTTTGATGTCAACAACAAAATTAAAATAAAAGCATTTTCTCCATTTTATTGTCAATAAGCTAACTACTTCCCATGTCACAGGAAATGGAGGGTCAAGTCGGGAGCATTGCATTGTGATATATAACAGTTTTCTGTGCTGTGTGTTTTTAATGAATACAGTGTAGCATATTGTGCATAAAATTCCTAAAATATATTGCAGCAAGAGTAAGAACAGTGTGTTAATATTCCAAAAATATCCAGAATACATAGGCTACTGCAGACAAATCAGTTAGTAAGCTAGAATTACTTTCCCAACATGTAGATTTATTCATTATGTTTCATTTACTTCATCGTATGTCACTTTAATAATATGTCCTCCTATTATTTCATATATTTACTGTATCTTCTGCTGAGCCGGAGGTACAGGTTACCATAGAATGCCATGTTTTATTTATTCATTTGCTATGTAAGCAGCCCACTTTCAACGTGTACATCTCTTTCCTGACATCTGCCAGCACTGAGAGATGTGAGAGGTGTAATGCTGGGGTAAAGATGGCAGAGTCTGAGGTAGAGAAGATGGGATGGGGTTCTAAACTGTTAGGGGTGAGGAGACGAGGCAGACTCACTCCACCATCCAAACAAGTTCATTATGGGGTGACAGGTGTGGCGTGGGCATGTGGATGTTTAATTATGCCAGTGGAGAGAAAAAGCATACAAACCATCTCCAGGGGCCAACCAGAAGAAATCACACTGTTCTTTGAGTCTGTAAAGTAGCAACAGGGAACACAGAGCCTCCAGCCTCTAACTGCAGTCATGGGTCAAGATTAAAAAACACACAGCCACTTTAAAAATTTGGCAGATTTGTTAGGTTTGGGCAGGCATCAATTCAGTAATTGTAAACTGGTCTTCAGAGGATTGATGGTGAACTGTAGAAAGAAAGATATTTTCCAGATGTCTAAGGAATAGTTCACCCAAAACAATATTTTTTTTTTTTTACACACCTTCACACATATAACTTTATCTCAAGCATAAAGTAAAAATGTGAAGGTGATATCATAATAAATGAATTTTAAAAACTTAATTAAAACAATGAAATTCTTAGAAGGAAAAGGTCACACTTTATATAAGGTCCAGTTCTCACTATTAACAAACCATTAGACTTTTGCCTCAATAAACTCCGAATTTACTGCTTATTAATAGTTAGTAATTGGTATTTGGTAAAATTAGGCATGTAGAATATATGGTCATGCAGAATATGAGGCTGCTGGCCAATATAAAGCCTTTTTTTTACAAAGACAACAATTTGAGACAGTAATTCATGCCTTTATTACCAGCTTGCTGAATTACTGTAATGCACTGTATGTGGGGGTTAGTGGATCTTCTCGTCTAGCTCGTCTCCAAATGGTACAAAACGCGGCAGCATGTCTTTTAACAGGAACGCGTAAATATGAGCACATTTCCCCAATTTTAGCCTTGCTTCACTGACTGCCTACAGTTCAGGATTAATTTTAAAATTCTTTTATTTGTTTTTAAATCACTAAATGGTCTTGCCCCACTTTACATCTCTGAGCTATTACATCTTTACACACCTACTCGTTCTCTTAGGTCAGCTGATCAGCTACTCCTACATGTGCCCAAAAAACTAATCGTAAACTCGAATCGAAATTGTGGAATCATCTGCCTCAGCCGCTAAAAGTGGCCACGTGGATCACTCATTTTAAATCTCTTTTAAAAACCCTTTTTTAACCCTTTAACACCAGGAATTGACATTTTTTTTAGTTGACAAGTTTATTTGATTGTTTTATGGTTTGGCTGTGTTTCATAGATTTTTGTTTTTAATCTATTTCACATTGTATTTTAGGTTGTATGAGTTGTGTTGCTGTGTTTTATTTTGTACAGCACTTTGGTCTACTTCGGTCGTTTTAAAGTGTTTTATAAATAAAGTTCGATTTCAGTAGATAAAGTTTGATTTGAGAATATGTGCTTTATAATCACTAATAAACAGCCAAAATGTTAATAATAGGCATGATTTATAGTTAATACAGTTAATAGTGAGAATTGGTCCCTATACTAAAGTGTCATCATGGAAAACTTTAAACTGCTTGCCATACATTGCCTTTTTATAATCATTTCTTAGAAAAATCAAATGTATTGGGGGAGGGGGATACAAGCTGTATCAAAAAAAAAACACACACACCGGAAAGTAGATTATAGCCATATGGTGCCTGGGATAATGGTAGCAAATGGTGAGTAATCCACAATGGAAGGAAGACGATGATGTCTGAAATAATCCACAATGGAAGGAAGACAAAGTGTAATCATCCATATAAAGTAAGGTAAGTAGCTTTTATTGTCATTCAACTGTACATACAGAGTGCACATATGACTGTAATTCCATTCCACTGTCTCATCAATACTGCACTAAACTAAACACATACCATTAAATCAGAAAAAATAATATAATATAATAAAAGATATAATAAAAATTGCAGCAGTGTTCATTTAAATGAATATAACCCTAAAATGAATGACAGCAGCATCTAAAATAAAATTATTGCACTTATTAGGCAGCAGTATATAGTACAATTATTGCACATCGTAAAAAATACAGGTTTTTTTTTCAATGTACACATCTAGCACACATAAGACTCACTAAAAAAAGATTCAGTGAAATAAAATGGTTAAAAGGTTATTTTCAAGTTAAGTCTAATAGCTTGTGGAAAAAAACCTTGTTGTTCTGCACCGAATGCTGCGAAAACTTTTTCCAGAGGGCAGCAGCATAAACGGTCTGTAATGAGGATGTGTGGGGTCTTTTGTAATGTTTTGAGCACGAGTCAGACAGCGTTTGTGCGCAAGGTCTTGGATGGAAAGCAGTGAAGAGCCAATAATCTTTTCCGCTGTCCTCACCGCTCTCCGCACGGACCTGCAGTCAGAGGCTTTACAGTCCCCAAACCATACAGAGATGCAGCTAGCTGGTCAGTATGCTCTCTATAATGCCTTTGGAGACAGTACTGAGAATGGGAGAAGGAAGGTGTGCTCTTCTCATCTGACGCAGACAAAAAAGACGCTGATGTGGTCTCTTCACTAGAGAGGCTGAATTAACAGACCATGTCAAACTATCTGTGATCTCCATCCCCCAAAACTTGATACTATTTACTACTTACTATTGCACCAGTCCACAAGCTGTCTCACCTCCTCCCTGTAAGCCTGTTCGTCATCATCCTGAATGAGGCCCACCACTGTCATCCGCATACTTTACAACATGGTTTGTACTGAACCTGGCACGGCAGTCATGGGTCATCATGGTAAATAGTAATGGGCTCAGGATGCAGCCCTGGGGGGAGCCAGTGGTCAGAGAGATGGTACTGGAGGGTGTGATGTCCAACCCTCACAAACTGAGGTCTATCTGTTAAAAAGTCCAGTAGCAAGTTACAAAAGGGGTACCGAGGCCCAAAGGTCCCAGTTTGCTTACCAAATACTGGAGGATAATCGTATTGAATGCTGAACTAAAATCCACAAATAGCATTCACCTGTGAGTGTTCTTCTCCTGCAGATGGGCCAGGCTCAGATGGAGTACAGAGGATATAGTGTCCTCTGTCGAGCGGTTGGGTCGGTAAGCAAACTGGAAAGGATCAAACTTAGGAGGGAGTCTTGAAATGATGTGGTCCTTCACAAGCCTCTCGAAGCCGGACGATAATCGTTGAGGCATGTTATTGTGGATTTTTTGGGCAATGGTATTATAATAGCAGTCTTAAAACATGATGGAATGACAGCCTGAATGAGGTGTTAAAATGTCTGTAAGGACAAGAGCCTCAGGTGAGTACCCTGCAGTAGAGGTCAGTGGTAGTTCTTTGTTAGAACAGTTAGAGTGAGACTGCAAGGAAAGTGGATGTACAGGGAATTTCTGGTGGAGTGACATCTAACACCATGGACAAAAGGGCTGTGACAGTGGCTGATTTTTACCACCAAGGTGGTCATGGACCAACAACCGCTAAAATATTTAACGTAGGGGCGGGGCTAGGGTTGGCCACCCCACTCACAACTGCTGCTTCTGTCACTTTTTCTCATGACAAGAAGTGAATTTATTCAGTTGCAGAATAACTGAGAACAGGGAAAAGTTTCAGACATGCACTCCACTTCACTTTAGCGCCAGGTGCAAGTTAAGCAAGCGATCCTGTGCCCAAACTATGTGCATGCAGTGTCGTGGTCAGTTAAGTCGTAGAATTACCAAAATGGTGATTAATGGGGACTTAAACTGCATGCGTGTAATCTATTATATATATAAAATCAGGGATGCTACACTGGAAGCAGCTTGACACGATATGATAAATTCCCCTTCCGGTCTATGAGGTACTGACACAGAGTTCAGATGTCCTGTGTAGACACTAGACAGACTAAACCTGTTGCAACGCGGAATGAAAGTAGGGTTGGGTCCAGTATGTTGTCTCAAGCCACCCAAGATCTCTCTTCTGTGCCATACACCCCCCTCAGTTTTTGAGGTCCCTATGAAAATCCCAGGATGTCCTGCATTGCCTTCATTGGGCTATTCTCAAGCAGAGGCAGAGGGGGATCACCAAACTAACTAGACTTCAATTTTATAATTAGGTGGCAGTTGAAGTCGATAAGTGATAAAGGTTTTGGCTATTTGAACCACTGCATCTGGGGCCGGTTGCAGAAGTCTAACTCTAAATTAAAAAAAATTCTGGTAACACTTTATTTTGATAGTCCACTTTAGACATTCTACTAGCAGTAAGTAACTTTGCAACTACATGTCAACTAGCAGTTAGTAGAGTATTAGCAGACTGTCTGCTTAATATCTTCTAACACTTTCTTTGTCAACTAACTGTCAACTTATACTAAGCCTAAACCTACCCCTAACACTAACCCTAAACCTACCCTAACAGTCTACTCTGAGTGCTAGTAGACATTTAGTTCCAGATTTCTGAGATTTAGTTGATATGTAGTTGACAAGTAGCTACAAAGTTACTTATAGTCAGTAGAATGTCTAAAGTGGACTATCAAAATAAAGTGTAACCAAAATTCTAAACTAAATATTTCCAGAAGCATCTGGTCAGTAGTAACGGTTGGAGTAAAATAGCAGACAATATGCTCTTCTTTTACCCAACAACCTTCAATCCTTCAGGAATATATGATTCTGCTGACATTTACACTAACATACTGTCATGATACACTGCCGGAAGGAATGAAGGAACCATGGATAAACGAAACATTTATTAAATCCAACACACAGTAAATCCACACTTGGAAGGCTAGGAAGACATACGCCATGTTGGGCCAGCAGGGCCTTCTCTGCTTACCCTATAAAAAATAAAATTGTGTAAAAAAAATGTTTTATTTATTTTATTTTATTATTATTATTTAGGGATCATTTTCATTTGTGTAATTTCCACAAAATGGCATATGATTAGTTTCGTTAAGGTTGAACTGGAATATCCTACATAAAAAAAAAAAAAAAGTCCGCGGCCAGCACATAGACTGTAATAACAGGGCCATTGCTTCCCCCAGCTAGGGTTGCCAGGTTTTCTAGACAAAACCCACCCAACCGCGTTTCGAGGTGTCCACCATTAAAAATTGTGCTCCAGGAGTTAAATACACATTTTTGATAGGGTTCTTCTGGTAAAATTCACATTTGTGACATTTCAGGACACATCTCTGTATAATGACATGTGACATGTAATGACATAACCCATGTACCCATTTTTCTAAATGCGTATTAATCATTCAGAGTTTGAGAAAGTAAAAATGCACAAAGTTTCCTGTTAGGGTTAGATGTAGAGCCATAGAATATAAAGTTTGTACAGTATAAAAACCATTACGCCTGTGGGATGAACCCACTTTTCACAAAAACAAATGTAAGTGTGTGCATGTGTGTGTCAGTGTGTGTGTGTGTATATATATATATATATATATATATATATATATATATATATATATATATACACACACATCATATTTTCGCTACAAAACCACATTTGGTGGTTTTTGACAACTGAACATGTGTAGTTTAATGAGTTAACGAGTTAACAGGGGCTAAACTTCTTGTCACTGAGGTCACTTCAACAAACAGAAATGAAAAACAACCCGCGGCAACACTGGCAACACTGCACCCAGTGTTTAGTTGGGAATTTCCAAGCCGCTGTCACCAGTCCCTCTACACCAGATCTTGTTGCTGATCTGCCTTTTCAAGGTGCTCTTTTGCAAAGAAAAGAGGAATAACTGAACAATAAACTACTTAAACTGAATTTGCCAACAGCGGTTTTGTGCGCCATTTCAAAGATTGCATCTATGAGTGGCTAACAGCTAGCACCGAGCCATGTTTATTTTTTTTATACGAGTAAAGATACATGGAATGACAGACGCACTGACTTTGTTTACAAGTGACAGGTGAGCGCTTTAATATTTGACGAGTATTGAATCATGCACATTGTTATGGAGGTGTACGTGTGGTTGATAATACTGTGGCATGGTGAATGGATGTCCATTATTTGTAGAGTTCTGCTGCTGTGGGCGCGTCGTCATTTTAGAGTGACGTGAATGTTCATAGTGAATCATGTATTGGTGGATTACTTTTACTGATCCATGTAGGGAAATTGACTCTGAATTTAATCCACCCCCATCTAGTCTACTGTTGAAGTTGTTGACTCTTTGTCGTTGAGAGCCTGTGAGTGGCATTATATGCAAATTATATGCATATGGATGCATTAACTGTTACAGAGATGTGTAAGGGTATGTAGTTTACAGTTGCTTACTGAAGGCCCTGACTGAAACCTCACGGTATGCTACTGGACACATGTACACAACTGGGAGACCCGACCAACACAAATTGAAGAGATTGGGGCTTGATAATGAGGTAATTGGAAGGAACACAGGTAAACAGAATGACTAGGACAGGGGAGAAACTGGATCATGGAGCACATGGCGAGGGAAAACACAACAAAGATAGTCCAGGGGCATGACATTACTCCCCCCTCCCTAGGAGGAAACAGAAGAAGCCAGGCACAGGATGGTCAGGATGATCAAGGTGGAGCCAGAGGGATGAGGGATCCCAGTGGATTGATGGAGGATGGCAAACATGCAGAGCTCGCACCATATTGATGGCTGCCAGACGACAGTGCTGGAGGATGCAGGAGAGGGTGAGTGGGCAGGCATTTGTGAGCCTCAGGGCTTAACTTGGGATCAGGAGCCCTCTCAGGGCTGGACGTGGCAACAGGAGCCTTCTGTGGGATAGACATGGGAACAGGAACTTTCTCTGAGCTGGATGGATCCCTCCCTTCTTCGGAGTTGCCCAGTTGGGAATATGGTGGACTGGGCTCTGGGTCTGGTTATGCTCTGGATAGGGAATAGGGAATAGACGCTCTCCAGACTCCAGATAATAGCTTCCCTCCAACTCAGTCCAGACGTGTCTGCCAATACGATGGGATAGTAGTAATGTGCCCTGATCCAGAACAGTGAGTTCAGTATAGCATTGTTGAATGGCTTTAAATTGGTGAGCTGGCTGAGCTCAAGCACATACTCCAATAGGGAAAGGTCTTTGAGGGCAAGGGAGGTGAACTTTGCGGTAAGGGAATCCATGGGGATGAAAACACGATCTACACAAAAACACTGAATGGAAGACGGAAAACAAGCGGAGGGGAAAATGCGCTGAATTAACGGTTTTGGTCTGGTCTTCTGTCACGATACGCTGCCGGAAGGAACAATGGAGCCATGGATAAACTAATTTCTTAGATCCAACACAAAGGGTAACTCCACACTTGGAAGGGAAGGAAGCCACAAGTACACAACTGGTAGACCCAACCAACACAGACTGAACAGACTGGGCATACACAGGCTAACGAGGGAATTGAGAGGAACACAGGTGAACAGAATGACTAATTAGACAAGGGAGAAACTGGATCATGGATCATGGATCATGGGGAGGGAAAACACAACAAAAACCCTATTCCCGGACGGGACTAGTTTTCTACACTACGTTTGAGTTTCGATTCTTACCACCTGACGTCTGTGATTTTCATGTACCAACTCGAACAAGACTAGCATCTCCATGTTTACTACAGATGGGAGGGTCTGTTTTAAGCATCTGGGTGTCACAGAGATCACGCGCTCTGTATGCTTGCATTGCAAATAGTCATTCGGATTGATTACCATTAGTATTATTAAACAATAAATACTATACTAAATGGCTAGTATAGCAAAACCACGTGTGTGGTTTCTTTAGTTAAACTTGTTTTCCTTTTTTCCTTTTTTTTTTGTATTAGGTTAAACCAATGTTTAATATTTATAAAGGTACATCTGTAATTAAAACATTATGTAATTGAGTGCATAATTGAACGTGATTAATCTTACCTTATGCTGATATTACAATAGCCAGTAATATTAACAGTGTATGTGATCTGGCTCTTGATTTTATTATTTGTATTTTTTTTTTTTTTTTTTGCCGGGAAGCAAATATATCAAACATGCGTGCGGTAAGAGCATCTACGGTAATTCACATTGGCCAAAACACACAAGGAAACGCGTTGTGAAATAAAATATCGCGGGCAATCACAGACATTCGCATTCGGATTGGATTGAGGAGGGCAGGTCATTCCACCAGGAGCGAATAGTTAATGTAAAAGTCAGTGAAAGTGATTTTGTGCTTCTTTGGGGTGGCAAAATAATGCACCGTTCACTTGCAGAATGCAAGCTTCTATAGAAGGTACATAAGCCTGAAGTAATGAATTTAGAAAAAGGGGTGCAGGGCCAGTGGTGGTTTTAGGCAAACATTATGCCTTGAATTATATGCGAGCATCAGCTTTTAGTAGTAGCAGCTATTAGTAGTAAAGTTTTATTGATTTATTAATTAATTCCTTTGTTTTCGTAAAATCGCGGATATAAACAAAGATTAAATTCCACTGTTTGTTAACTCCTTCATTCCCTTATTTTAATTAAATCAAAATGAGGGAACAACTAATTAATTATGATGACAAGCAAAATGATTAGTACAACATTACCATGATGTACTAAAATGAGGGGACTATAAATTCATTAAAACATGGGTCACAACTATGGTGCACTTGATATGTTTTCTGACTGCTGAACTAAAAATATCTCTGCGTTCATTTTTGATATCTTGTCAGCTTAATTTAGACACACCATTGGCCAATGTTTTGGATGTCGGAATCTCTTCAAATGTTCAAAATGCTTGCTTTAAAAGCTCTCCTTTGCTCATTTCACTGGAGCAACAAGTCTGTCTTATTTTAGCGAATGAGCCATGATTTCCTTAACCTCACAGTCATTCTGACCACCGTGCATTGCAGACTTGCTCATGAAGCTCTAGTGCAATTGTTTTCTCAGCTTTTATAATAATGAGGTGGTTGCTATTTTTTCCAGAGCCCTGAAGGAGATGTAGGCCCACAGTTGTTTGCTTTCCACCACTGCCTTATAAAAACACCAGATAGAGGGTGTTAAAAATGCATCACTATTTGGAACCATGTGGGGCTTTTTGCTTTGGCTCATCTAGCAGGCTCTCTCCAGCGGCAGCTGTTAAGTATGAATATGATCTACTTGACAGGGAAGCGTTTCCAAAGAATGCCAAGCACTCCAACGACCCAAATAATCAAGCTACCCGCCTGGGTAGTTACTAGCCTCTGTTGAGAACCTGTCATTAAATGCAACATGCTGCATGTCCTGTCATCTGCAGTGTTGCTGTATTTTGACAAGAAAAACTCAAGCGAGAGTACCTGTGAGAGAGTAGACCAGTTGAAAGGATCTCAGACAGATTGCTTAGCAAGATTAACACTACACCAAGACATACTTGGCCGTGTTTTTACTTTGTAATCGTCCAATTAAAATGGATGTGTTCATGCATGTAGAGTGATGATGCAAAGCCCCTGGGCAGTGTTTAGTTCTTCAGATAAATGAACAGGTTGACTCAAGCCGTGTTCAGACTGCACGATTTTAGCCCAGTTTTTGGCTCACCGACAGATTTTGAGAAATTGCAGACAAATGCCTGAAATCACAGGCAAATCGGTGCTTGTTCACGCGAGTGACAGTCACGCAGTGTGAATGAGCAAAGACGCGATCTGAGAGAATTGCAGACGAGTCAACGACACTCCTGAGATATTTGGCATGCTACATATCTGGAGCTGTTGGCAATTCAAAATCATGCTGTGTGAAAAGTGTTCTGACTGAAAACTACATCTGTGAATACTGACAGCCAATGAGAGAGCAAGATATACAGAGCAGCGGGGAGTTTGGGGAGGAGTTATAGACAATAATATCAGCAAGAATGGCTTCTTTTCTTTTTCTTGTTTACGCTGCAAATCAATGAATAATAATCCCAGTCTCACGTGAGAACTCCGGTCTTGAATGCGTGATATGGCGTTGTTTCCTTGTCACGCTCGTGTGTGTTTGGTTGTGAAAAGTAGTTTTTGTGCCAGACAGAGTTGTCTGTGATTCTTCCTATTGTAAAGTCATGCAGTGTGAAACCTTCTGTCACCGATCCATCGTGCAGTGTGAACACAGCAGTGACTAAATGCTGGCCAAAATAGTCATGCAGTGTGAAAAGAACAGTGACCCAACTACTTTGAAAATCGTGCAGTCTGAACTCGGCTCAACAAACCTATTTTGCAAGCACAGTAGTGGTGTTAAACAACACACTTTGATGAGCAAATCAATACATGAACAAAATAACTCAGGACTGCAGAACAAATGTGGTTAAAACACTTAAGAGAAAATGTGTATTTGAAGCCATTAGTAAAATTTTTGGCATCAGGATGTATATTTTATATTGGACATCAAGGGTCAGATTAACTAACAACTTACACCAGTGCCAACTGTTTTTTTGGCGTTAAAATAATAGGCTACTGTCAGGAATTACTAAATATGCGAAGTTAAAGGCGTAATATGATGCAATTTTAAATTTTCCTTTATCTTTGCAGTGTTACAAGCTGTTCGTGCATATAAGATCCTTAAAGTTGCAAAGACTAGTCTCAAACCCAAAGATATATTCTTTCTAAAATTTAAGACTCATTCACACCTTCCTAAATCGCCTCATTCAAACATGCCCCCACATATCTATGTCGACATGTCATGGAGATGCTGTGTGTTTCCAAATATGGGAAGGGGCATAACATTTCTGTCATAAGCTTGAGGCATTAGGCCAATCACATTTTCTTTGCAGTTCACTTAAAAAATCCAACAGTGAAACAAACCATTTAAGTTAATTTGTATATTTAACATTTATTAAATGTATTAGTGAAAATATTTAATGTACTTTTAAATAAAGATCATAAAAGACGTTTCAATGCAGAGAGCTACTGCTGCTGCTAAAATGTAATGTCAACAACAAATTTACAGCATATACAGTGCCTTGCAAGTGCCTCCTGGCTTAGTTTTTGCTCTTGAGTTTGAAAATTTATTTATTTATTTATTTGTTTCATATGGACATAGCAATAACATTGGACAAACCAGATGCATTGTTTAAAGTGTTATAGCACATGTGCTAATTTTCAACACCTGTCCATAGGGGCTTTTACAACAGAAAAAAACACAATTTTTAAACAAAACACGGCACAATTTACACATGGGAACAACTTTGGCCCAATTTAAGCCACTGTTTGAGCTCTCTGGTGAAGATGTTAATATTGTTCTGCAATTTGAATCCAGTGGGAAGAGAGTTCCATAGCGTAGCCCCTCTGAAGGAGAAGCTAGACTGTCCAAAAGATGTTCTAAACTTCGGGAGCACACAATCCCCACTAACTGAGGCTCTGGTGGAAGGTCTAAAAGAGCCCTGACGCCTCTCCATGAAGCCAGAGAACAGTGGTGACACACAGTTGTTCATACATTCATACAAGTCAATTTCAAAATACTAAAATTTACAAAAATTCACAAAATTAACTTCTGTCTTAAGAATATCTGGAGTTTTGCAAGAATGTGTAAGAATCTGGTAAGCTGTCATACAAAAACATTCCTGTGTGAATGAAACTGGCTAATGTTACAATACTGAAAAATACAAGTCCTGGCTTATGAGAATAATAATTAATAAATACATAAATAAATACTACTACTACTATTACTACTTTATCAACTATTACAGTCATAGCCAATGTCAGGAAATATGAATAAATGATGACAAACTTATAACAAAATAAAATCTATCCCCATCGTAAAAAAAAAAAAAAAAAAAAAAAAAAAAAAATAAGCACATCCTTTTACTGTCACAGTCATGGACTCCTATCATCCTGTTCCTTTTGAGTTTTCCTTATTTGGTCATTTTCCTTTTCTTGTTTAGTTAATTGATTACTCCCCACCTGTTTCTGTTCTCCTGGTTACTTCCCTTACCTTTATAAACCTGGTCTCTTTAGTTCATGTTTGTCGGTTCTTGAAGTAACATAGCGTAAAGTATAGTTAAGTTGTGTATGTGTTTGTTCGTCACCCTTCTGATCATTAAAATATTCTCCTTTTGGATTATCATTTGGCATCCTTCTTTTGATGGCAAAAGTTTGTGTTACTATGGAGCCAGAATGGTCTCAATAATAATTCACGCAAAAGACATAATTCACACATACATAACCAAAATAATTCATGTACACAGAAAAAAACAGGTGCTGGTCATTTAATTAGAATATCATCAAAAAGTTGATTTATTTCATTAATTCCATTCAAAAAGTGAAACTTGTATATTATATTCATTCATTACACACAAACTGATATATTTCAAATGTTAATTTCTTTTAATTTTGATGATTATACCTGACAGCTAAGGAAAATCCTAAATTCAGTATCTCAGAAAATTTGAATATTGTGAAAAGGTTCAATATTGAAGACACCTGGTGTCACACTCTAATCAGCTAATTAACTCAAAACTCCTGCAAAGCCTTTAAATGGTCTCTCAGTCTAGTTCTGTAGGTTACACAATCATGGGGAAGACTGCTGACTTGACAGTTGTCCAAAAGATGACCATTGACACCTTGCACAAGGAGGGCAAGACACAAAAGGTCATTGCAAAAGAGGCTGGCTGTTCACATAGCTCTGTGTCCAAGCACATTAGTAGAGAGGCGAAGGGTAGAAAAAGTGCACAAGCAATAGGGATAACCGCACCATGGAGAGGATTGTGAAACAAAACCCATGCAAAAATGTGAGGGAGATTCACAAAGAGTGGACTGCAGCTGGAGTCAGTGCTTCAAGAACCACTGCACAAAGACGTATGCAAAAGATGGGTTTCAGCTGTTGCATTCCTTGTGTCAAGCCACTATTGGACAATAGCGTCTGAAGCATCTTGCCTGGGCTAAAGACGAAAAGGACTGGACTGCTGCTGAGTTGTCCAAAGGTATGTTCTCTGATGAAAGTCAATTTTGCATTTCCTTTGGAAATCAGGGTCCCAGAGTCTGCAGGAAGAGAGGAAAGACACACAATCCACGTTGCTTGAGGTCCAGTGTAATGTTTCCACAGTCAGTGTTGATTGAGGTGTCATGTCATCTGCTGGTGTTGGTCCATTGTGTTGTGTTGTTTGGAGGTTTATTGGTTTCCAAAAATCTGAAGTTGACCAAACATTCATTTTATGCAAGTGCTGTCAGGCTAAAATTATTGCCAAAGGCAGCAACACGAGCAATTTGCTCCAAAACCTTAGCCGCAAGCACGTCTTGGAATATCAACCAGCAGAAAATGCGTTGTACACCTGATTATGCATGGAAAAAAAAAACCCGCCATAAACCGGAAAACCGGCATAATAATAAAAAAAAAAATGAAATGTGGTATACATTTTTGGTCAAACCGCCCAGCACTATTATAGCCTACTGACGTCATTTGCATACGTGCTTGTCACGAGGATTTTAAAAATGAAAACGAAACTCACATACTGACAGACTATCACAACGCTTTGTGTTTGCTGTCCTGAAGCTCGCAGCTGCGTTTAAATGCAGTTATATCTCCGAATGCTTTTATGAAATTTATGTAAACACAGTCAGTTATGTTTTCAGAACTGGACAGAACATCTGATATGTCAAAATAGATCTGTTACGTCATAATACATACCTCTACAGTACAATACATACAATGCATTTTATAAAAATGCACAAAATAAATTTGATTTAATCATAGTGCATTATGATATCGAATTGAAATCTAATCTAATTGAATCGTGAAACCAGTGCCGATTCACTATCCTAACATACACTATTTTCGAACTCTGTTGCCTGATGCCTCTAGTGCCATCTCCGAAGTGTTGGTGTCTTTTGAAGCTCCTGTTGCTACTGCTGCAGAACCTCTAGAGATGACTGCATCCACTGCAGAACCTCCAGAAGTGGAAGCATCCATTGCAGGACCTCCAGAGGTGGTGGGGGTGTTTGCATCAACTCCTCTCAAATCAGGGCTGTCCAATTATGAACACTTTGTCTGACCTGACGAGGTCATTGAGACCATCAGTGAATCCCCTATCCTACCCATCTCGCCCTAGAAGCCAATCATGAACTCTCAGTCAGTCCTTACCAGTGATGCCTTTCCTGAACTCTCTGTTTTCCATGCTATGGCCAATAAGGCCGAACCCGAGCTCTCTGATTATCCTGTCATGTCCAAGGAGGCAGTTTCTGAGCTCTTTGCTTGTCCCTTTACAGCTAGGAAGGTCATTTCTGAACCCTTATTTTGTCCTGTCACAGTCAAGGAAACTGTCATTGAACTTTCAGCTTGTCCTATCACATCCAAAAGGGCTGCCCCTGAACTCTCGTCCTGTCCAGAATCGACCACAGAGGATGTCCATTAACTTGTGGCCTGTCTCGACCCGGCCACAGAATCTGTCTGTGAACTCTTTGACTGTTCTGTCATGAACTCTCTGCCTTAATTTTAACAGCAGCAGAGACCAATCTCTGTATGCTTTTTGTTATAGTTAGATCTGCTCGAATTAAATTAAATTAAAGTTTATCTGTATATCGTTTTTTCCGATACAAATCGTTGCAATTCAACTTTACAGAAAATTTAGTTTCTACAATATTTAGTGATAGCTTATCAGTGGTGACTGTGATTTTATGTACACATTGCAAAAATGTACAGAAAAATCTATCAAAAACGTAATCAAACAGATTATGAACACTATTATCAACAATTATTATATGATGCAATCAAACTTATAGCAAAATTTGGTAGTTCTGTATGTTTTTTCAACGCTGGAATCATTTAAGGTCGTCTGAGGGATTTGCATGATCTCTTCTCAGGTGTTCCGGATCCAGACTGAAGCTTTTGTAAATCCTACATATGGCAAAAACAGAGAAACAAATAGAGACTAATTAGCATAGCTGCTCTTCCATCCAAGTAAATTTAATTTGTTTAACCCAAGCTTAAGAATAATAATTTGCATTTGATCAGATATAACTGCAGTTCAAGATTATGAGATGCATTATTTGAATGCTTGGCCAAAAAGGTGTGTTTTTAATCTAGATTCAAACAGAGAGTGTGTCTGAACCCCGAACATTATCAGGAAGGCTATTCCAGAGTTTGGGAGCCAAATGCGAAAAAGCTCTACCTCCTTAAGTGGACTTTGCAAAGATAGGTACTACTAAAAGTCCAGAGATTTGTGACCTTAAGGAGCATGATGGATTGTAGCATGGTAGAAGATTAGTTAGGTACACAGGAGCTAAACCATTAAGGGCATTATAGGTAAGTGATAATATTTTGTAACTGATATGGAACTTAATTTGTAGCCAGTGCAGAGACTGTAAAATAGGGGTAATATGATCATATTTTCTTGACCTGGTAAGGACTCTAGCTGCTGCATTTTGGACTACCTGTAGCTTGTTTATTGAAGAAGCAGGACAACCACCTAGAAGTGTGTTACAATAGTCCAGTCTAGAGGTCATGAATGCATGTACTAGCTTTTGTGCATCAGAAACAGATAACATGTTTCGTAGCTTGGCAATGTTTCTATGATGCTAGAATGCTGTTTTTGTAACAATGGAAATATGATTTTCAAAAGACTAGTTGCTGTCTCATATAACATCCAGATTTTTGACTGTAGAGGAAGTAACAGCACATCTATCTACAGTTGCAATCAAAATTACTCAACCCCTCAGAGACTGCATTACTTTACAAATACAAGCTTTTCTGAAGATCCAGGATATAATAAAACGTGCATCTATAACAGTTCACTGGCATATTAAAAGTGATATTGTTAATATGTAATGTAATACTTTTGAGTTATAAAATTTTTTAATAATACTGCTATGTCATAATTATTCAACCCCTATTCAACATTGCTGTTTTTAAACCACTTATTTGCATGGTGGGGAATAAAACAGACTCAAAACACAATTAAGCCTTTAGAAACTCTATTAAAAACAGAATTAGCTTGAGCTGTTACACATACAGTTTGGCTCATGCATGTATTGAAGTTGAGTAGCAAAAATGTCAACAGAGATCTCACAAAAGCAAAAGAGAAGAAATACTGTATTACTTTAGAAAGGCTAAAGCTATATGATGATTTCCAAGACATTGAAAGTTCCTAGAGACACAGCTCTCAGCCTTATTTCTTAGCTTAAAGTGCGTTTTACCAGAAAATCTCCAATGAGGTTGTGGAAGAAAAAGCACAATATCATAAAATGTTTAATCACAGCAACTAAGAAAAATCTGCAATGTACAGCCAAAGACTTGCAAGATGGCCCGATGAAAGGAGGAAAACCATTTCAATGCAGTGTGTAAGAAGAACACTAGACAAGTATGGCCTTTATGTTGAGACATCTTGTAGAATATCACTCTTGATCAAGAAGAACAAAGGACAACTTGAACTTGATACAATTCATTTGTGTGGACCTGTGGAGCTCTGGAGGAATGTTATATGGAGTGATGTGACCAAACTGGAACTTTTTGGACCCATGGATCAGCGGTATGTCTGCTGCAAAAAAAGGCAAAGCTCATAAGCAGAAGAACACCATATCCATCGTCAAACTTGGTGGTGGATCAGTGCTGTTATGGGGTTTCTTTACTGTGGAAGGAAGTGGAAATCATGACTGTATGAAGGACATCATGGATTCTTTGAAGTATCAGGCCATTTTGACAAGAATTGTGATGCCTTTGGTGCAAAGACTGAAGCTGATGATCAATGGACTTTCCTGCAGGATAGTCATCCCAAAGTACACATCCAAATCTACTTCTGCTTGGTTCAGGGATCAGTCATAGAATGTTCTTGAGTGACCTGTTCAGTCTCCAGGCTTAATTCTCATTTCAAATATCTGGTTGAATTTGAAGAAAGCAGTGGCAATGTGAAAACCAAAGACTATCACTGATCTGGAAGCTCTTTCAGGCAAGGAATGGTCCAAGACTCTATTAGAGAGGTGACAGAAGCATCTAAGCACTTACAGACAGCGTTTATTGGTGATTTTAAAGAATAAAAGATTCTGCAAAAGGGGGGTTGAATAATTTTGAACATGAATGTTTAGAGCCAATTTGAATTTCATCATGATTCATCAATGTTCCATTCTCAGAATCACTCAAAAGTGTATTAACAAACTTTCTCTAATACTTTACTGATGCCTTTGTTGAACTGAATTAATAAAATGTCGTTCTCCACAACAAAATGTCTTGCAGGTCAAGGGGGTTGAATAATTTTGATTGCAACTGTAGTTGCAAATGGTAATCTACCAGATTCTGTGTACTGTTTTTGTTTTGTTCCAATAAATAATATCTCTGTAATATCCAAATTTAATAGGAGAAAATTATCGGTCTTCCAATCTTTTACATTTTTAAAACACTCTGTTAGCTTAGATCATTTAAAAGTTTAAACTGGTGTCATTGAGAGATATAGTCGAGTATCGTTAGCATGACAGTGGAAACTATTTCCATTTTTAATAATATTTCGAAGGGGCAACATATGGCACTGCATATTTTACTGGTGATAAATGAGATGACTTCCTATTTAAATAAACAAAGTGGTAGTGATGTAACAGGTAGGATCTAAACCATCTTAGAGCCTGCCCTTGAATATCTGTATAGTTTTGTAATCGATCTTTAAGTATGTCATGATCTACAGTATAGTGCTGAACGCAGCACTAAGAACAAGTAAAACTAGTAATGAGATGCAGTCTTGGTCTGAGACAAGAAGCTGAAATTCTTCATAGAGATATTTATTTATTTATTTTGCAGGGAGGAGCACAGTTGAGCAGACACAACTTTTTCTAATATTTTAGACATAAATGGAAGATTTTCAATGGGTCTGTTATTTGCCAGTTTACTAGGATCTAGTTGTGGTTTCTTAATAAGAGGTCTAATCACCGCCAGCTTGAATGGTTTTGACGTGACCTAAATATAACGACGAGTTAATAATATTAGAAGTGGTTCTTCTGCTACAGGTAACAACTCTTTCGGTAATTGAGTGGGTACTGGATCTAATAAACATGTTGGTTTAGATGAAGTGAAAAGTTTATTTAGCTCTTCCTGTCCTGCAGTTTATCTTTGGGTGCGATGAATGAAGCTAAAGTATTAGACGCTGTAGAAACTATATTTGTTATTGTATTTCTGATTAATAAAGAACAAATTAATACAGTCTTTACAATTAAACTGTGAGGGAATATTTAGATCGGGTGATGTCTGGTTATTTGTTAATGAGTTTGTGGATATGCTTGGCCCTGGCAGTTTTTAGAGCCTATCTATAGCTGGATTTACTGTTTTTCCACACAGTTCTAAAAACCTCCAAGTTAGTTTTTCTCCATTTGCGCTCAAGACTACGAGTTTCTTTCTTTTCTTGAGTGGGGTTTACTGTTGTACCATGACACAGTACATTTTCTCTACCGATTTTTAATTTGATGGGGGCAACAGCTTCTAATGTATTAGAGAAGATAGTGCCCATGTCGCTAGTCATTTTATCATGTGTTTATAGGTACACAGAGAAATTGAGATAAATCAGGCAGGTTATTTGTGAATCTGTCTTTGGTGGCTGGAACAATAGTTCTGCCCAGATGATAACACACAGCCATGTAGTTAATATAAATAATACGCAGCATGCACGATACAAGGAAATGGTCTGTAACATCATCACTTTGAGATACAATATCTATATCAGTAAGATCGTTTCCATATGATATAATTAAATCTAGTGTATGATTAAAACGATGAGTGGGCCCGGTGACATTTTGCTTGACTCCAAAAAGAGTTTATTAGGTTAATAAACGCAAGCCCTAATACATAATTTGTATTAGAAATGTGAATATTAAAATCTCTGACAATTAACACATTATTAATGGTAACCAATAGGTGGAATTCTTTATAACCCCGGTGGTCTATGATCAGTAGCCAGAGCAAGAGATACAATAGATTTATTTTGTATATCTCACAGTGTCACATTAAGCATTAGTATTTTGAATGATTTAAACCTGTATCCTGTTTTCTGGGTGACATTGAGAATATCCCTATATATTGTTGCAACACCTCCTCCACGACCAGTCTGACAGGGCTCATGCTTGTAACAGCAGTTTGGTGAAGTAGACTCATTTAGACCAATATAATAATTTGGTTTTAGCCAGGTTTCAGTCAAGCAGAGTACATCAAAACTATTATCTGTGAACATTTCATTTACAATAACTGCTTTGGGTGTGAATGAGCTAATTTTTATGAGCCCAAACTTAAAAAATAGTTTTTATTCATTTATTTTTCTGGTTTAATCACGAACAGATTTTTTCTAGATCCTGCATTCAATTTATATTTTGACCTCACTATTCGGGGAACAGACACAGTCTTAATAGATTGGACAGTGCAAGTACTTCTGTCATTTAAGTAGGTAGAACAAAAGCCATCTTAGCAGTTATTTGAGAATTGGCTTAATAGTCATATGGAGTGTAGCGTCCTGGAGATGTTGTCCGACAGGAGTTCTGCTCCAACTATTAACAAAGAGCAGTTTCTGTTTTTTACATCATGAAAATAACCTTTTATTTAAAAAGATAGTTCACTTTCAAATTAAATGTTGGTATGTTTTAGCTCACCTCAAGGACATCCAAGATGTAGGTGTCTTTGTTTCTGCAGTAGTTTCCGTTTTGATATTTTTAGGTCAAACCATTCTTGTCTGTGACTCATATAATGGAGGTCTAAGGTCACCACCTCAAAGAGCATGCACAGAGGAGTCCAAATTAAACAATTCCGCATCGTAAGTACACATTGATGACCTAAGACACGAAATGAGCAGTTTGTGTAATAAAACGAACAGTATTTATATAGTATTTACCTCCTGTACACAACCACGTCCAACTGATCTGAGGGCGCGCGTGCTTCCTGAGGTGACATGTGCACGCTCTGGCTTAGTCTGTGCAAGCGCGGAAAATGCCGGAAGTAATCTCTCATGCATGAACGTCACTCATTGTTTACCACACGATACGCCACCAATCTGCGCAGTCTGAAATATAATGCAGTAACTGTAATTAATTAATTTGTTTATAATGCACCCTATTACCGTTGCGATTATATTAAACACAACACATTACCCACTCTATTCACAGCGTGCCATTGGGTTCCTCTGGCTTTGGACGTCACCTCCAGTTTATACCTGGCAAACAAAACACAACGTGCAAAACGCTGCGACTCAACAGCAGAGAAAACTCAGGATCTTCAGTCAGGCAGGTGTGTGATGCGATACTGTCAATGTCCTCGTGGTTGTAGTCGTGGCATTGCTATGTTCCATTCGTGACAACATATGCTCTCCACTTCTGTTGGCATCTCACAACACTTGCTACTAAAACACAGCCAATTTTGAAAAGACCTCTGTCTCTATGAGGCTTGAAGACGTGTTGCTGCAGTGGATGCTTCCTCCATCGCTCTGAATACTTGATCTGTGTATTCTGGTTCAAATAAATATGGTTGTGAAAAAAATGCAACATTGTCTGTTGATATATTGAAATCATCTTCCATTGCAATTTCCTGTACGTCTAAATATGTTTAGATCTTCACAGTGAAAGGTAACACTTCCGAAATCTCTGTGTAAACCATAGACAGTAAGTGTAAACAATGAGTGACATACACGCGCGGGAATTCACCTCCGGCGCTTTCCGTGCTTGCGCAGACTAAGCCAGAACGTGCACACGTCACACAACAGGAAGCACGCGCGCCCTCAGATCAGTTGGATGTGGTTGTGTACAGGAGGTAAATACTATATAAATACTGTTCGTTTTCTTACACAAACCTCTCGTTTCGTGTCTTAGCTCATCAATGTGTACTTACGATGGGGAACTGTTTAATTTGGACTCCTCTGTGCATGCTCTTTGAGGAGGTGACTATAGACCTCCATTATATGAGTCACAGACAAGAATGGTTTGACCTAAAAATATCAAAATGGGAACTACTGCAGAAACAAAGACACCTACATTTTGGATGCCCTTGAGGTGAGCTAAAACATATCAAAATGTAATTTGAAAGTGCTCTTTAAATGTTTGATTCACTAAGTAGAATAATAAGTAGAATAATAATGAATTAATAGAAAATAAATAATATATAAATAAAACAATTAAAAATATAAACATTTAATGACAACACATTGTAAGAATAAACTTTGGGATAATTAGAGTATGTGTGTTAAAATTAGATACATGCTATTTTAAATATTTATAATGTACTTTAAAGGGGTTAAGCACCACTGATGGATTTTAATACAATTTGTGCTTTCTATGCAGTAGACATACAAAGCATTTTAAAATGGTTGCTATTTGACTATACAAAAAAAAAAAAAAAAAAAAAAACTGTAACATCCATAATGTACTTTTTATTATGGCAACATCTATGGACTACAAGTTCTTTGAATTTTATTAAATTTTATTAAATCTACTTAATTTAATTTATTTTCCAGTTGTAACTGATACACAAACTGCTCAGTCATGTGAAATGCATGGTATTATATTCGGCTGAAATGTTGTAAGAACATGTAACAGAAAGAAAGGACTAAATCAATTAGAATAGAATTACTACTAAATTATTTTGCTCCCTCTGCAATAACTCTTTCACCTTTCTACGTTTAACGTCAAACCCAGTCTTAGTGGTTAATTGGTGGATAGACCCAATGCCTAACCACCAATTATTATGACTGTGCTTATTATCAGCCAAGGAAATTTAGAAAATGCACTCTCTGGAGCCTTAACAGGGCCAGAGCTGTATCTGGACTGAGAAACCTTATGCCAAGCACACATTACACGATTTAGCCCTGATATTAAATCGCCGCCAGTTTTGCGGAAAGTTGAAATCAAAATTGGAAATTGGAGGAAATACGTGCTCAACAGTAGCGTAGCCAGAAAATACATTTTGGGTGTGCATATGAAAATCTGGGTGTGCCACATTTATTGTCAGATTACTGTGCAAAATTATGGGATAGTATTTTTGTCGCACTGCTTCCATTCAAACATACTCCTAGTGGTAATTTGCAGGTCGTGTCAACATGTAGTTAATTGTTAAATGTAATAATTTTCTTCCAAATACGATAATTTTAAAACTTCTGGTACGATACTTGGACATTTCCAATCTGGCAACACTGACTGTTGATGTTGGGCCCTGGGAGGGAGAAACATCCTCATCAAGTGTAACGTTAAGGCATTGTGTCCGGATGTCCATCAAGCCAAGGTTTTTTGCTAAAAAAAAAAATAAAATTAAGAAAGGAGCTCTGCGACATATTGCTAGCTAGCGATGTGCAATCAAAAATGATCTGTTTATATCACAGACTGCTGGGGTCACAGTCAGCTGCTGTTTGCTGATTGGTTGGCAGTCCAAATGTCGGCAGATATATTTTAACAAAAATAATTTAAAATGAAATTACATTTTAACATTTTTAGCATTATTGCACCACATATTGGATTCTTATTTCTGTGCCCCTGAGAGTATGATTTAGAATGTTCAGTGGCGTCACAGAACTGCCAGATTCAAACATAGACCGTAAAAGAAAGGATTCAAACTGCTTTCGCGCGTTGGCTGGCACTGAGCCGGAGACGGACGCGCTCAGCGCTTGTCATATATCACTATTAATATGCAGTGTTTTCAACCACATAATGTTTATTTTAGGTTTCATACATTTAAATATACATAATCACTAGTAAAAAATACATTGGTAGTTTGTAAAATACGCACTGATGTCTATGGAAGCAGCAAAAACTATCTAATCAAATGTAATTTGCTGACGTGTTTTATTCATATATCAGACACACATAGCAGAACAATAAAGTTTACTCTATTCTTCGTCCAGTTCAACAGCCACTTACTTTCATGTATTTCGGGAGAAAATGGGGAATTTAAGTGCTGTATGTTAAATCCGGATGACAGGACTCTTAACTGCAGCACTTATCTCGTTATAGGTCAAGATAATTTATAAAGGTTTTTAAACGAAGAATCGGAATATCAGATAGTTGACATGGTAAGCAAGTTTGTGTATATATTTTAATAAAAAATGAAAAACGAAATAAAACGAATACCGATACATCTGTTAGTGGCCGCGGTGTGTCACGTGACAATCATGATGCGTCGCCATGGAAACAAGGGGTCAGTTAAAATATTTGCAATTTACGCGTTAAGGGTTAATTTAAAAATACATATTTTGTTTCTAAGTAAACAACAATAGCCCAAAGTTGAGTAAACATTTTTTGAGACTATAAAAAATAATTCTGCATCTATTTTAGGTGGCTTTGCCACTGGTGCTCATTCATATTGCTCCATAGTGTGTGCGAGAGAAGCAGCTGTGGTGTGAATTGTGTTTTGACTCAAAATGACATTGGTGAGGACCTACGGCCAATTATAGAGCACAACACAGGGCCAGGAAAAGTTTAGGGGGTGGAGTTATAGATCTGCAACAAGACAAAATGCATGGCTATCAACCATCACTCCTTCATATTCTTCTGTTTTGTATCTTTTTAGTTTTATATCTGATATCATGTGATTATGTGTTTAAATATTGTGTGGATATTCCCAAACACTGAGACAGTGCAATCTCTCTGTGGCATATGTGACTGTTGTCATATTTCTAAATATATTATAACAGATTTACAGTTACATTGGTCCCATTAGCTTTCTATACATGCAATATTTAATACTGTCACTTGGGGCACTCTAGCCACTGAGATACCTGGTGACATAAAAAGGATAAGAGAACAAGTATGGGGGAGGAAGGATGTGTTAACCTCATGGCGAAACTTTCTCAACAATGCTTTCTTGTATTTTTGGCCCTGGTTTGAGGAACCTGATGTTCTTTTACTCAAATAGGGTTCAACGTGCAGGCATATGGAGGGAGCTCAATTGAAACTATGACCTTGATCATAAAGTGGATTAATTGTCTTTAATTTGCCAACAACATCTTTGCCATCTATTGTACATTTTACAAGCTACAGTCCGTATGGTTTCAGGCAGATGTGTCCTCATCAACAATGCACTTAATACTGTTTCATCTTGCTTTGTGGTAGCAAAAGACGCCACTATGATTGTATGGACTATTCAATGTCTCCCTTCCAAATGAATAACTATGCACATTGTAGTATTACTGACTGTATGGTGATTTGTGGTGTAATACACATGGCTCATTGAAAAGTGAAGGTCTCTGGTCCCTTAATTTCTATATGTAGCATTAAAGGTGTTGTTAAAAGCAAGTGTTACAATATATAAAATGTGTGTGTATCAAACTAAAAATGAATAGAAAATGTTGGGAGAAATTAAAATGTAAACCATGCATAAATCACACACTTTGTCTCTTCTTACAGATTGTTTGATATGTACTGAGTATTTATCCGTTTTTGACCTAAATCACAGCAGTGTCCAAGTATGAAGAATGTATACTGTCATACATGCACAACTATTAGCTAAACACAGCACTGGGTATTTACTTCAGGGTCTACAATCAGCTACACCTATTCAACAATGAGTTCTGATGAGGGGGTTTAAAAACAAGACAGAAAATAGCCTATTACTTCTAAATAATGTTTTTTTGACATAAAATTCTTAGCCAGAATGACATCCTTTGATATTGCCATGGTAATTTTTACTCTTTCACGCAGACATCCTTATTTAGTTTAATGTGCTTGTCTGCCACAAGTCTCATTCATCCTTTATTGATTTATATATTCATTCATCTTTTTTTTCATCTAAAAGACTGGTGAATGGACTGCTTTCAGTGGAATTGGAAGACTGGAATCTGCTTTTTGAAATAAATTAATGAATATTTTGTTTCCTACTTTGTATGTTGACATATTTTCTTTTTTTTCATATACAAATATACTTTTTAAGGTCACAGCTAGGGAAGTTGTATTAATAATTTCATTTTAGAATTTATTTTCAAGAAAGCATTTCTGTAGACAAAATTTGTATAGACTGGGAGGATCAATATTTTATTATCCAAATGTATTATATATATTTGCTGTTTGCCAGCTTTTGTTTTTTTTAGGCATACAGAGGTCTCTACACATTTACATTTTTTATTTATTAATTCTGCAGATGCTTTTATCCAAAGTAACTTACAATCGGGGAATACATCAAGTGATTCAACTTAAAGAGGCAAACAGACACAGGAAGTGCTCGTAATACCAAGTTTCAGGCATTATTCAAATAAGTACATGCTAGAATGCAAAGGAATAAATGAAGAGAAGACCTTTTTTTTTCATTCATTTGGGATGAAGTCAAATAGTGTCAAAAGAGATGAGTTTTTAGCTGTTGCTTGAAAATTGTCAGGGAACTGGCATTCTAGATATGACTGGGAAAATCATTCCACCAGCCAGGAACGGTGGACGAAAATGTTTAAGAAAGTGATTTTGAGCTTCTCTTTGATACTACGATGAGGCTTTGCTCACTAGTGGATGTCAGACTCTGGGAAGGAATGTAAATTCATAATAGTGAATGGAAGTAGGTGGGTGCTGAGCCCGTGACTGTTCTATTTGCAAGCATCAATGTCTTGAACTTGATGCGAGCCGCAACTGGAAGCCAGTGCAAGGGGATAAAGAGAGTTGTAACATAGACTCTTTTGGGCTTGTTGAAGACTAGTCATGCTGCTGCATTCTGAATAATTTTTAGAAGTTTGATTGTGCTTGATGGAAGTCCAGCCAGAAGAGCATTGCATTTGTCTAGCCTAGAAATGACAAGGTCCTGGACAAGAAGTTGTGCAGCATGCTCCATTTGAAAAGGCCAGATCTTTCTGATGTTGTGCAATCCAAACCTGCAAAATCGAGCAGTCTTTGCAAAGTGGTCTTTGAAGGTCAGCTTGTCATAAAAGATTACACCAAGACATCAAGTACTGCCCACACTGGGGTAATTGTTCAAGAAACTAGCTGGATGGTGAAATCATGTTGTAGATTTGGAGTGGCGGGGAAGACAAGAAGCTCAGTCTTTACCAGGTTGAACTGTAGGTGATATTCTTTCATCCATGCCTAGATGTTTGCCAGGCATCCTTAAATCCATGCAGCTACTGTTGGATCATCTGGTTGAAACGAGATATAGAGCTGTATATCATCAGCATAGCAATGGTAGGAGAAGCCATGTGCCTGTATGATGGGTCCCAGTTATGTAGTGTATAAAGAGAAGAGGAGGGGTCCAAGAACTGATCCATAAGGAACCCCAGTGACCAGCTGATGAACACATAGATGAGAATGCATTTTTATTTCATGGAATCCAGGTCAGCTTGTAGACATAAAGCAAAACAGAAAAGGATATATTTAGTGTATTTGTATATTTTTGACCAGTTATTGTTTTAGACTAGAAATGCCTGGTATTTATTTTTAAACCACAATGCATATTCTGACCATGACCATTCTCTCTTGTGAAACATACTAAGTATTTGTATGAGGTTTTCTGGCAGCTTCAGTGCATAAGATCTTGCATTTCTACCCAATATAACACAATATGTGACAGCTTTTTCTGTAAAACCACCATGATCCAAATATGCCATGCAAGTTTCGGTTCACTCAACACAGTCCTTACAGTCTGTGCAAATTAAACTGAAATATACAGAAGAATAAAGCTGAATGCACCCAAAGCAAAAAAAATTTGAGAATACCAAGATTTTATTTGTTTATAATGCACAACATAATTGGAGCGGAATTGATATTATGAAGAAAAATAATAAAAAAAATATGGCAAATTGTCTTAACCTTTAAATTATATTGTATTCTGCAAGGAATCCTATTAAATAATATTACAAAAATTTAATCCTTGAATTTAATTACTTTTAATTGTAATAAAGCATAAATCATTTAGTATGAGAATTTATGACCAAATATTCTGCCGTCTGACGGACTGTGAAGCTAGAGTCAGACCTATGGTTTTAATTATATAATTTTTTACCTCTGACATGTGTGTCAACCATAATGGCTGACAGCAGTAGTTATTTCTAGTAAACAAAGTCAGAACCTGACAAATGACGATATGGAAAGATGCGGTCATGCTGAGAGTGAAGATAGGTGACCTTTACACTGATGTCAGGAGGTCTGGCCTCCATAACAGCTTTCATTGGCCAAGGACCGTCCACGAGGCAACCAATCACAGATTGTTTTGTTTCACTTCACGTTTAAGGCCATGAAAATGTAAAGTTGATGTCCCTATGTGTGTGTGTGTGTGTGTGTGTGTGTGTGTGTGTATTAATGCTGGGCAACAGTTAATCATGATTAATCGCATCCAAAATAAAAAGTTTTTGTTTACATAATGTGTGTGTGTGTGTGTGTGTGTGTGTGTGTGTGTGTGTAATGTGTATATTTATTATGTATATATAAAGACATACACATACAGTATATATTTAGAAAATATTTATGAAGAATAAATGGAATTTAAGATGTAATTAAATATTTATATGCATCTACAAAGGCCGTTAGGTCAAAACATAACATTTAAATTAAATTACTGCACAAAACAAATGTAGCGAATCAGCTCAAAAAGGGAATATGAATAATTAATCATAAATACCGTAGTTATAATTATAAATATTTAGAAGATCTGCTGAAAGTATTTACTAGACATCTCAGTGTCAACTGTCTGTCAATTCTAAGAATGTTAATTTCCTGGTTAAAATAACTTTCTTACTGTATTACTCAGAGCTTGTAGCAAAAATCTGCATGATTAGGGACTCCAGTTATGAGCAAACAATGAACAACCTCAAGTGTGATACAAGTAAGACTTTATTAACTACATAAACACGTAAACTAGTCTAACATACACACACACACAGTGGGCAAAGGAAAAAGGGTTAAAGCTGAAGCGAAGAGAAAAACAAAACAAAACATGAAGCTATGGTAAAATTTGATATTCAGCAGATCTACAGCCTAAAGGAAACATCATTTCCTCAGATCAAACACACCTCTGTTAAAGGTGCAAATGATACTTAATGTATCACTTCATGAGACTAAGTTTGATATTTGCACGTCTCGTCAGTTTGAAAAAGAGTCCTGATGCATTTTGGAGCTCCAGTGGGTTGGCTGAAGTTAGGTGATGAGAAGGACCTATTCTAAGTCAGAGGATCTTGATGAATGGAAAGTAAAGGCATGAACTTAGGGTGTCCTTAGAAGGATTCTCGCTCACATTCTCATTTTCTTTCCATCCTTATCCACCGGATCTAACAGAACTGCAGACTGCCTGAGCGATGTGTTGGGACCCACTGCGCACGCCTGCACCAGCTCAGGCTCTCCACACGGACACAGAAGACATAGCAGAAGAAGAAAAGAAACATGAACGGAACTGTTGGCTGAGCCTTTTTAAGTCTGAGACGGTTCAGGCCTCTCAGGATGGACTAGTCCAATGAGAAAGGATGAAATTCCAAGCGGGAGGTTGGAAATACTGGGGAGTTTTACGTCGCTTGTTCTGAGAGCATGGCAGTATGCTAATGTAACTGGATCAGAAGCTGATATACAAACTACTGTAGTAAAGATTCTTAGAACACTAATATGTTGCATAGGTATCAACATATAATATACACTCTTGTTTAGATAATCAGAAAACTATTTGATAGAGACCAAACATGGTATAAGTGAGGTGATATTAACTAGTGATCTATCATAAGCATGCATAAAACAGTCAAATTCATCAGACAATATACAAGAAAAGCAGTAATATACACAATGATCTGAAGGATTTGTTAAATATAACATATAGTTGTGTGTCAGATTGGTCCAAATGCTACACAGATTATATGATTAATAGTAAATAGTTATCGAAACTCACGTGAATGGCACAGTTGGTATAAGTATTTTTAAATATTAATTGCAAAAATTCTAGAGCTTACAATGTATGCTTTTAAGAATTAAATAAGGATTTAACTGCATTTATAGAGGCTTTACGGAGACTTATGCAACACTTGAATTTGACAATCATGAACCATATTAACTGTGTATTTTATGTATAATATGCAGGCATTTCATTACCTTTGTTCTTGGTCTCCTAATAGAATTTGTTTTTATTCGTTGAGGCAATTTGATGCTGTCATTATAGACTATTAGGAAGAGGCCATTTTAATTAACTATTAGAATGCACTGTGGCCGATGTTCCCTTATCCACAGACACAGCTGTTCACAATGCCATGTTCATATCAACAATTTTCTCTTATTTAAACAGTGCTGTTAACATGGCTGGACACATGTTAAGACCATGGCAGCAAGATAACCAATATTAACAGATGTGAAAACAAGGGGGTAGGGTGCATTAAACCTTCATTAAAGATTGCAACCCGTAAGTAGGGGTGAATGTTGTCCAAAAATTAGGCCTGGAAATAAAAATATGGAAAATTATCTCTTGGGTTTAAGTTATTACAGAAGTGTTCCACCATATTGACAAAATGCAATTCACAAAAATGGAGAACACTTCTGGTAAAAATTCTGCTCTATCTCGGAAAGACAGATGTGAAACCAACAGGATAGTAATGTGGAAATACCTGTATACATAAAAAGAAAGAAGATGAAAATGTATGATGAAAAAAGAAACAAAAACATGAACATCCATTCTAATCATTTTCTGGGAAGTCGCATGACTTAATATCAATACTTTTTAGGAGAAACAATTGAGATGTTTAACTCTTGCATGGCACTTATGCCACAAATAGCAGATGGACAGAAACACGGTGGTGTGTTTTAAATACTGTAGCTCTTCTACTCCATCTGTCAGAGACACAAACAGGTTTTTCTTCTCTGGCACGGGCCATAGAACTGGGGGTAATGCAACACGGATTAAATCATGTGATGCATGATAGTAATTTGACAGTTAATGTTCTCCAGTGAACTGCTCCTGTTCAAACCCCAGATGGCAGAAAGTGTTCTTCTTTATTTGATAAAAGCACGTGTCTTTGATATTTACAGTTTAGAATGAGGTATTACTCTTACCTTTATGAGCAAAATTACTGCGTATTAAGTTGTTTCCACTGTTAGAAAAAAAATATGATACAAATGATCGCAACGTGGCCTCCATGTCCTGCAGAGCGTGCTTCAGCTTCAACTCTCCACACAACATCTAGGTTAAACATTTAAAGTAACATTGTGATATGCTTGAACTGTGGGAGTTTTGGCGGGGCTTTGATAGTTTTGGCATGAGTCTGTTCACTCGGCAGCCATATTTGCAATGCCTCCAGGCAGCTCAAACAAGACCAAGTCCAATCAAAATGAATGGGGGAATCTTTAAATCTCAAAAACTTCTCTGAAGTTGCAATTAAATTACATATTTCTAATCAGCAATAAAATCTGAAATGAATTGTCCCATGAATGTTGTTTTCTTTTCTCAAAAAGCATTAAAAACAATTTTTTTAAAGCGCTTATGACTGTGCATGTGCATTGGTTGGTCTAGCCTCATGTTTCTATGGGAACTGGAGTTTCTAACGCCCGCTGCAGTGATGCAATGACTTTACCAATCAGCTATTGGCTGTTTCATTTCATTTCATTTAGACTATTCCGCCATATTGCACGTAGCAATTTCTCACATTCATAAGATTAGGAGTGAAACATATTTTTATTTCCATAGTCTTTGCTAATGCACAGACTTGGGCTCCAAATGAATAACTATTGCCCAGACTCAAGCTCCAAATGACATCATTGGTGCAAGATGACAGCGGCTATACTGGGATGTTACCAATCCAATTCAAATCATGTAATGATTGTAATTCAAAAGTTGCTTACAAACATAATGCATGAATAATTCTGATAAAGGGTAAGTTTGCTTATACGATGCCATAATTATACTTTAGTCAGCAGGTGCAATGCTCATATACATGTGCATCAAGCATTTTGGTGAAACACTAAAATCTGGATTTAAGCTTGACAAAACAATGAGCTTACATGCATAAGGGATCCCTCTGCATTCATACATTTTTCTCTTCTCTTTCTTTCTCAGCAGGGATTGTGTTGGCCCTGCATCATACAGGATAGTCTCCTCGCCTGGGCAGCCAGGGGCAATCATGTGTGACAGAGGGCCACTCATTAAATAATGTAGCATGGAGAGTTCAAGGCCCTGTCATAGCGCGTTACATAGATGAGTGCTCTGTGTACTATACTGCTCCCATACCACATTCCCCCATGCCAACAGAGCACCAATTACTTCCACATTGGTTCAGAAAAAAAGAAAAAACCTATAGAACATGCTACTTCCAAATCAGTCTAATTTTCATTAATGTTATGTGAAAGAATAATCCTTTATTTTTTTTTTATTCTATGTATGTCTGCATCAGGGTATGAGTTTGTTGCATTGCTTTTCATTCATAAAAATTGTATTATATTGATTTTATCTATTTGCTTTTTTGGGGATGGGGGATCCACACATTATCTCACTAAAAGAGTCATTATGTACTGTTTTGAAGAGTTGAATTTTTAAATGAACATCATTTAGAATTTCTTAATTTTACTGGGAAGAGACAGCATTTTTATTGCAAGTCAAATGTATATTTGCTAACCATTAAGCAACATTTTAATATTCTGTCATAAGGCAAGTATCAAAGCACATACTTAAACACAATTATGCTTTTATATTTCTATAAAATATACATTCCACACAGATAATGCTCATCATTTATTCATGCTTTCAGTGTAACTGGGTATAAATAATTTGTCAACTTTGAATGTGTAGATTCATAATTTAGGGTATACTGAAGTTTGCCTTTCAATGCTTCTGAAATGTAAAACACCAGGATGATGCCAAAATCCTTCTGTGAAAAGAAATGAAGCTCATAGTTGTTATTGCTAACGGCCCCATGCACAATGCATTCCCAGCACTGCCTCAGGGGGCGCTATAGCGTGTGCTACTGTCTATACTGACTATAGTTTTCTCATTTCACTGTCGAGGTGGAGCAATAGTTGGAAGAGAGTCCTGCTGAGCAGGTTGGCCTAAAGTTACTAAAACTGACCTGTTTATAGCTAAGTGGAATTAATAACCGATTTTTAATGTGTCAGTCATGAGTCTGTAAAAAGTATAATAGAGGCAAACTTGACTAAAGAAGCAGAGCATGAGTTGTTTTTCACTGAAATGACAAAAGTGAAATTAAATATGGCATGAGACAATAAAGGATTTAAAGCAGGTTCTTGAGAAATGCCTCTTTTGAGTTGTCAGAGCAAGCATTTAATGATAATGATGCTATGATTAATGTAGGGGCGGTTGATCTGCAACTCACGCAGAAATCAGGTCTGTAGGTAATTATCTATATGGTTTTGTTGTGGGGTTAGAATTAGCCTTTCACAAGCTAGCTGTCACGATCATTACATGGAGTGCCCATGAACTTTTGTAGAGGGCACTCCAATCAGGACAATTCCACATTAACCACCAGATGTCACCCGGACTCTACACTGTTAACTATTTTCTTGTATTTTTCCAGTACATTACTGGCAGCAAGGTTGCCAGCAAGTTACTGTATTATGATTTACAGTAATTATACTGTAATTCAATTTACAGTACACAAGGCCAGTACTGTAATTGTACAAAACAGTATTTTACTGTATTTTTACAACATTTTCTAATTTTAGTCTGCTTCTGCTGTAATTAATACGGTATTGTACTGCAATATCTATATTGATTCATTACTGCTAAATATTACTATAATTTTCAAAATAATTACTAATAATGTTAATATTATAATTATAATATGTAGTTATTACAGTATATAAATATATAGGAAGTAATATTATAATTATACTTCAGAATACTTGTGCAAATCAAAAGACAACCCAAACAATGTTCTTGTCAAAAATTATTTTATTCAATCAATTAAACTATTACAACCATTTCATTTAAAACCATTGAATGTTCAGTGCATCAGCAATTCACAGGTATTAATGGCTTTTAAAGGGATAGCTGACACAAAAATAAACATTCTGTCATCATTTACTCACCCTCATGTTGTTCCAAACCTGTATGAATTTATTCCTTCTGTTGAACACAAAAGATGATATTTTCAAGAATGTTGGTAACCAGACAGTTGATGGTAGCCTTTGATTGCTATACTAGGAAAAAAAAAACTATAGAAGTCAGTGGGTGCCGTCAGCTGTCTGGTTACCAGTATTCTTTAAAATATCTTCTTTTGTTTCCAACAAAAGGATGAAATTCATACAGGTTTGGAACAACTTGAGGGTGTGTAAACAATGACAGAATTTCCATTTTTGGGTCAACTATCCCTTTAAGTTTGCACCAGTGTTAATTTCGTTGACGAAGACTATGACGAAAAATATTCGTCAACTAACCTTTTTCACGGACGAAAACTAAATAAAAACTAAATAAAAAGTCAGATATGATGACAAAAAACGTGACGAAATATAACTGACACTTTAGTCAACGATTAAAAATGAAACTAAAATATATGGAAGGGACGAATGGAGAAGAGATCCAATCGGAGCGAATCTTTGAGGGTAGGTTGATCTATGCAGAAGCAGCCGAGCCATTTTAAAAAGCCGCGGCAAATGCAAACGCAACAGCTAAACAAACGCAGCAGCAGTTACACAGAAAAGAGAACAAAGATGAGTTTGCAGAAATTCGCACAGTTTCGAGGACGTTTTCATAACAGTTAAGTTGTTTACACAGGGAACTAAACTGCGACCTTTTGAAATGCCATTGCGAGCCAAATTTTTATGCTCGCTAGTGTAATGCTATATGTTTATAGCATTAGTTTTTTTGAGAAAGTAAAAATGCACAAAGTTTCCTGGTTTCCTGGTTAGGTTTAGGGGTAGGGTTGGTGAAGGGCGATAGAATATACAGTTTCTACATTATAAAAACCATTACGCCTATGGGATGTCCCCACTTTTCACAAAAACAAACGTGTGTGTGTGTGTCTGTGTGTGTGTGTACATAAATAATAAATTGTAGTGAAAAACCACATACTTACCAAGCATAATGAGCCTGGGTGTGTCTGGTATCACCTGCTGTGCCTCAATGTCTGCCTGGGTTGCCGTGACCTAAACATATTAAAACAACATGAATCAAAGTACAGAATATGAAGTAGCTACTATACATAAAACATGAGTATAAGGAGTACAACTTGTCAAATATTGTCAGTGATATTTTTCTCTCTTAAAATACTTTTCCACTGCTTATTTATTATTTCCTATCTTAATAAAAAATATTTAAAATATTGTCATTGTACAAAAAAATTTCCTTGTATGCAAAATGAAATAATTAAATAATGAATTCAATAAAACTATTTTAATGTACCAGTTTATTATGAAATAATTAATTATTAAATAATTCATTTGATTAATCAAATAATTAAATAAATCAATCAATAAATGTATTTATTTTGTAAAATTCCATGAAAACTATTGCTGTCTATGGACGAGTCATATACCTCTTGGATCAAAAATATCTCAATCTGTGTAGAAGATGAACCAAGGTCTTAGGGGTTTGGAGAAACGTGAGGGTGAGTAATTAATGAAGGAATTTTCATTTTTGGGTGAAGTAACCCTTTTAAACATTGTATTAAAATGGCTAATACTTACAGAAAACTCATTCTCAGGCTGCAAAAATAAGTGGCCCACACTGTAGAGCTGTAAGAAATCAAAATACATTTTATTCAATTATGCGTTACTTGCCGTGGATGTATAAGTTAACACATCACTGTATTTCATTCATTCCAACAGTAACGTTACATCTAACATATAGTAAACATTTTTTTTTACATTTTTTTACACTTTTTTTTTGGCATGCATGGGTCTTTGTTGACTAATAGATCATTATTAACTTCGATAAAGGCAATTTATACCTTTATTCATATTTTTAATTAATCATTATATGTCATTGCAATCGAAATGCTACAGAACTGGGTCTCCCGCCTAAATTAAATGAAATCCCTAAAGCCCAAATCACATATTTACGTTGCAGATGAAAATAACGTATTTTTTAAGCCTTTTTTAGATTATTTTTTTTGTTTCTAAACGACTTATTCAAATAGACCGCGACGCGCTGCAGCACATCATCTGGGAAACAGTAACAGACTGCAAATCTTTTTAGCAGTTGGAGCACAGTGTCTATTATAATACTATAATTTCTTGGTGACAGGCTCGGATCGAACATTATGGAAAGGATCCCTACAGAGACATATTAGTTATTAATCCTACCAGACTCCATAAGCAAATATAGTAATTTTACCTCACAGACCATCGTAAAACACACTACATTCAAATTCGACATAAACAAAATAAAACTCACATTAACCATCTTGATTTGTCTTTTTATTGTTTCAACAATCACTAGGTCTGGTTTGGTCGAAATAAATCAGTTATAATTCACAGAGTTAACGTTAGATGAAAATGACGGGACAAGCGGGAAACAGCAAGTAATGTTAGACATCTAAAGTTAACTCTCTAACGGTTAAACTTCCACTTTCATTTCACACTAAAAGCTATGTACTCCTTAAACCTAATTATAAAGTTTAAAATTAACTTACCAAACTTCCAGATTTCCACAGAGAGAGACGTTCAAACATCTGTAAGTGAGCTGCAGCAGTTGTGTTGTGATGTCGTCTGTCAGGTGACGCGCTGTTTACAGCAATTCTCTATTATTGCCTGGCATATTACAGCCAAGTTACAGTTAGGTTACAGCAACACTAAAATATTCTGTAAAATGTTCCCGCTCAAACAATATTACTCAGAATGCAATGCAAATTACAGTATTTTACTGTAATATAAAAATGAAGTATTGTACTGTAGGTTTTTACAGTAATGTGCTGCTAAATCTACAGCGACATTTAACAGTGTAGCACCTCTTATCTGTTGCACCACACCCTAACTACATTTCCCATGAGTCTCTGCATCACAATCACCCTGCCACACCTGCACATCATCCCTCAGTCAATCTCCTTGCCACACCTGCACCTCATTTACACACACATATAAGCAGCACACTCACTCTCACTCTCTGCGAAGTCTTGATTTGCTGTGTCTGTCATTTCCGAGCGGTTTCCTTGTGTTTGATCTCTCTGTACCTGACCTTTGGATTGTTTATACCGACTCTGATTCTCTGCTGCCTGCCCCCGACATCTGCTTATTCCTGTTTTCGATTCTGGTTATCCCTATATACCTGACGCCATTGCTGATCATTGCCTGTCTGACCATTCTCATTAAAAGTTCTGCACATGGATCCGAACCTCTCTGTCTCATCATTACACTAGCACATGCCCCTGGTATAACTCTCACATCTGCTAAAACTTTATCATTTATCTGACTTTGAACTTTTTCAATTTTTATATAATCAATATCTATCATGCCCCATTCACTCAGTTAAAGGAACAGTTCACCCAAATTGCATAAAGTGACCAAACAGCTAACCAAATCTTCTTCCAAAAACAAGTCTATGGTTGCATCTCCTCTTCTTGGTTTAGTAGTGGAGTAAGAACATCAGCCTGGAAGTTAACCATTCTTGGGGCTGTCCTGTAACATTTCATTGTGTGCTCTTAGAATGTTTTGTACTTCTATAATCTCTACCTCTATTTTATTTTGTATACCCCTATCATTTTTGTATTTAAGAGTCAGAAATAAGGAAAGGAGTGCATATTCCGTAATGCCACAGTAGTTTTTAACAGCTCCAGTGAAATAAATGAGACCAGAAGGACAAGTGTCATGGCGATTAATGACTTTTTATCAACTTTTTGCCTTCAGTGGTCTTAGGGAGGGCGTACACGGTGCGAATTCGGATGGTCGGAAGATCGTATGTCCACGCACACGGCACGAGTGAGTTTATCTGAAAATCGTACGGACGAGATGATATACGACATGATTTTACAACCTGCGAATTCCAGAAGCAATCGCACGAAGTTGATAGACGCGTTCGACTTGAAGCACTGCTGCACGCACAGAAGGATCACTGTATGACATTAAAGTACCGCGAGAGCGATAAGAGAGCACCCATATCCAATGCATTCAAATCGCTCTCGCGGTACTTTGATGCCATACAGGTGATCATTCTGTGTAGCGCTGCTTCAAGTTGAACGCACCTAATATAACTGCTCTCCCTCTCTCATAACTGCATATAAAATATTGATACGAGCCGTGACTGTTTCCTACACGTACAGGTTATTTTTCAGCAATAGGAAACCGGGACATTTGGTTACCCTGTGTGTGTGTTCTTGTATATGGTTTATAAATATCTGAAATGGGTATTAAAATGTAAACATGGTTTATAAGGACAATTACTGTGCCCTCGTAAACCAAATGGCTTTAAAAAATACTATACGGTGTTTAGTAGAAAATTTAAACATGCATTTTCCATGATGGATAGAGGTAGTGTATGGGGATATACAGTATAGAATACCGTTACGTTTATGGAGAGTCCCTGTAAACTACATATGCGTGTGTGAGAGAGAGAGGGAGAGAGAGAGAAGGCATTGGAATACGTTGCTAGAAACATCATACAGCGCTCGCTGTTGCTGACAGACTTCAGCTGCCGTCTTCGTCTTTCTTCTTCTGTGGTTTTCGTAGTTCGTGATTGGTCAACTTCAGATAAATCAACAAATCGGCTCGTTCAACCGCACAAATGGCACGAATTCAAACCGATAGCTCACGAACTTTTTAGACATGTTTAAAAATGATCGGGAGGTCGGGAAGTGCTCGTAAGCCACTCTGCTCGGCTGGTAATTCATCGCAAATGATATGAGCCGCGACCATACGAGAATACGCGATTTCCACACGATTGAAAAAAATCGCATGCGAACTCGTACGACAGCAAAAATCGCACCGTGTATGCCCGCCTTTACAAACATACAAATATTGCATGTTCTCTCAATCAGTATGACATGGGGAAAAGCAATGCACAATTAAATTATTCTGGGTCAATTATGATGTTTTCATTCATATAATGAAAATCTGACAATCTGTTGAATCTGCACATAGTGTTCTTTAATTGTAATATTTTCTGAGGGTCATACAGAAATATGCCAGCCTGATACAACTGTCCTTATATCATGATGGAGAGAAAAAAGCTCTTTAATTCTAAAAGACTTTTATTAATGTTTAATACAAGAAAAAACACTACATGTTAATATTTGCAAAAAAGGGTCATGCTGAGCAAGAAATAAAATGATACAATTAACATGAAAAATATAAAACAAGGAATAATATCATAGTAAGGACTCTTGCAGAGCATCTTGACAAGTCAACAAGTCTCGCAAAAAAGCTAATAATTTGACTTTATGACAAGGCAAGTTTAGATCAATCCTTGTCGACAGTTGGTAAAGATGGATTTATTTTTTATTGTTTTAATTAGTATTTAAGATGTGTACACTCGCATCTATTCATAGCGTAATAAAACACATGAAGTACTTTTAATTTCATGTTGAAATCACCAATGCTGCACTGAACAAATGATTTAATTTGAGGTAAAGAAAAAAAAAAAAGAAAAAAAACTTTTACAAGTCTGGAAATCTCTTATTTGCTTCCCGACTTGCATCATATTCAAGGATTTCCAAGAAATTGTTAAATTAGAAATAGAAATAGCGAGGCACTGCCAGGAGGTAAGTTTTGCTGGTTACTATTACCCCATTAGACCCTGCTGATGTCATAATTACACCATCTGCCTGAAGACAATGACTTTCACCACTGAGAACCATTCAAAAGTACCCGTTTATTCAGACAAAATAAAAAAATACAAGCAACATATTTATCTCTAATATTTTACTATATTATGGCTAATGCTTTACTAGTCACAAATGTGCTTTTTAAGTGCTCTTAAAAGCATAAACTTTTTAATTTTCTCCATGCCTGCTTAACTTCTCAATATTATGGTTAGTGGCTGAACAACATTAGTTTAGTTTTTCAATGGATGTAAAACTTTCTTAGCTTCTTACATTTGGCCCCCCTTTGATTTTAAATGGAATATTTGGTTAAATCCTAATGAAAGCATAATTCAACCGAAATCAAACACGCTGAACTGGTAAACGGATTGAAAAACACATTAAAATGTTACACCCTTCTAACAATGTATAAATAAACAGGCAGGAAAAATCACCATATTAAAACATTTAAAGCTTATCGTATTTTTCAATCAAATTAGCCATAATTTAGCTAAATTGATATGATCCTTTAATGTGTTTGCATAAAGAAAAGAAAAAAAGAGACGGGTAATAGGTTAGGGCCTCTAAAATTCCTTATGGGGTGTAGCCCCTGACGCCAATTCAAATTTCCAGTTATTTGTTATTCGATAATTAACAAGTGGCTGTCATGCAAGGCCAATTACAGCATATTCACTGCAAAGAAAGTTCCTCTGCAGCAACATTGGTTGGTTAAGTGCCTTGCTTATAGCTCAATGATGACAGGGCGTGAATAAATGACAAAAGCAAGGTTCAATTTGCTAACACTGGTTAAAGGAATAATTCACCTAAAAATGAACATTTACAAAAAATGTACTCACCCCCAGGCCATCAGAGATGTTGATGAGTTTGTTTCTACATGGGGAAGTTCTGCATTGCATCCTTTCTAAGTAATGGATTCCCTGCAGTGAATAGGTGCCGTTGGAATGAGAGTCCAAACAGCTGACAAAAACATCACAATAATCCATAAGTAGTTTTCAAAACCATGAAAAACCATGAAACTTTAATACAAAGAGTAGTCTACATTCTCTAGAAACTATTCAAAAGAGTTTTTTTTTCTTTATCATGGAAACACTTATATGTCATTTGACTCTAACATCTATCTGGTTTATTTTCATATTAGGAATCATCTTTATTATTCACATAACACCTTAGTTGGCTGACATGAACACAATGGATGGCAATCTCACTAAAGCGGCAGCTCATCGAGTTCTGAATCGACTTGGAGTCCATGCATCAAGTGTGATAATTAACTTAATGAAGAGCGGATGCATTAGGAAGTCACACTTAATGCTCAAGTAACACTGATGCCTTGAATATTCATGAATATTGAATATTCACTCACAGATTCATAATGCCTTGCAACACTGAATACCAATAGCTGCATTTCCCGCCAAACACAATCTCTGCCTGTGCACGCTCACATGCTAATCGTGCTCATTGAGTTCATTATTTTTGGTTCGCTTTTCACACATACATAACATCTGCCTTGATGAAAGGCACAAAGCAAGACATATCTTTTTCTAAAACAAGTCACATAACCAATATCTATTCAGAGAAAATGATAATTGCTTAAATCAGTGTTTTCAAACTTTTTCATGCCAAAGACTGGGGATATGGTGATCTAAATAAAAGTATAAATTTGAGTGCAGTAATAGAGATTATTGAGATCCTCAAAGGAGTTTATGTTCAAGGTCTTCTTCTCAGAAGCATGATAATAACAGTAGGAAGCCTCTACTGGCTCACATTTTATTTCATTAGTATCAAGGAAAAACAACTGACAGATTACAGAAATTTAATTTTCTTGTGTAGTTAATTAAACCACACGCTATAAAAAGGCATTTCACTGGAATATGTAAGTCTAAATGTAGCACAACAACGCCTTTTTAAACGTTAGCTTGTTGTTAGCTTGCATGTGTGCTGACATGACATACACATACTCTCAGGCCTAATGTAACAAACCATCCTTTAACTTAAGTAAAACATTAATGACTTTAAATTTAAAACTGTTAAATAAGTAGTCAAACTCTTCGTTATATTACGGAGTTAGCATTACTAGAAAGTAGGATTAAGTAGCTTTAAACAAGCTAGTATGCTAATCGGTCATGAGAAGTAGCCATGGATGACTGTTAAAAGGGTTGTCAACTCGAACACATTTGGCTTGAGACACACGATTTTAGAGTCAGTCCACGCCAAATTGGAACTTTTTTTGTGATATGAAGCAAAGTGTCAGGTTATTTTGTGACGAAATTCAAACAACAAATGCAGTTTTGGAGCATTTAATGCGGCGCATGTGTTGCGCATGTGTTAAAGCCAGAGCCATTGAAAAACAGAGTAGCGCGACATGCCTCTTTGATCTCACCGTTGTCGCTGCCACCCGGTCACGTGGTTCAATATCAATGGTTCCACACAAACCAGCGCTGTCAATAATAGGAGAGACAACAACAGCTTCACTACACAGCTCTTTGCAGCAACTTTTGGGAAACATTACAGCATATTATCATGCACTGATTGTTTCTTCGATGACATTTACTATATAATTTTATTCTGGTGTGATGGAGCTGGAAACTTTAATATATTTTTCTTGTAGCTATTTAACCTTTCAGGAATTCCTTACTTAGGTATAATGTGACCATATACCCTATTTTTTTTTTTTTTTATTTAGTTCATTAATATTTATTTAATATTTTTTAGGAAATCTTTTGGTACTAAATACTATTTGTGCAATAATTATGGTCTATTAATGACCACTTAAAATATATACATTTTCTAATATTTCTATCACTTATATTGTAATTTGTGTTGGGTTTAATAAGATTAAAATAGAATAAATCGTTTTAAATGTCAATGCAATGAGGCAAATTTGAGTCATTTTGTGGCCAAAAAATAATAATAATAATTTGGAATGCCATGTTCTAGGTACCTGTATGGCTTTCATGTATCGATTTCTCAAAAGACTATTGCAGCTCAAACCTTCTTTTTAAGTTTTGCATTTGAATTCATATTTAGACATGATTAAACACTGCTCCGGGTGTGTGTTCACTTCTTACTGCTGTGTGTGTGTGTGTGTGTGTGTGTGTGTGTGCTCTTTGATGGGTTAAATGCAGAGCACCAAGAGTATCATACTTTCACTTTCTTTCAAAATCGGTGATTATCATTATGATTGACAGACGTCAAGATCCCTGATTTCTCTTATGAATGCTGAACAGATAATACTAGCATTTGGCACATATCTTGATTAAGAGACTGGATCACGTCAAAGCTGAATGACTAAAGGCTCGTCTGTGAGGTTTTTCTGCATCTCACTGTGGATATTCACAGAGGTGGGGCGGTTTATAAATCTGGACTGCTCACTGAAAGTTGTGTATCACTATTGTGCCCCGCAGAAAAATAAAATAAAAAATCTGTTGATTTGGATAAAAACAAAACTGAAAACATTCCTACATGTCACTGCAGTATCTGCCTTTGAGATATATTTTCCTCTCGAACTAGATGGGCTTACCTTGTGCAACCTCGGCTGGCGATAGAATCGATTTAAGCTGTGATACCCTGCCAAAATACAGAAGAACGACTCAACACTGCCACCAGCTGTCTAACAGATGGACTGAGCTGGTTTTTCAAGAGAGACTTCGGTCTCTCCAGAGCAAAAGTGGGCGTTTATCACCTTGTTGGTGTTTTCAAACTGCTGGGTGTTTCTAAACCATGCAATCTAAATGACCCCCCTTACCGAACCCCACCCCTAAACTTCAACCAATCAGGTATCATGGTGTAGAAACACCCTGATCTGGTAACTCCCATTACTTTCCTGCAGAGACCTATGCTTGTTTCAAGAGGAAACGATTCGTCAGACTGGCAGGAAGACGTCTGTGACATCAGCTGGAATTTCCTTCCAGCTATTTGGACTTAGTGTAAATAGCATGTATCGCTAAGAAAATATTCTCTTTTCTCTTAGTGTAAATAGACTCTATCGCGCAATATCCATATTTATACAACGTCTTCTTACATAAAGGATGATGAGTGTACATCTACATAATTTTGAAACAAAACTTGCATTTTTATTGAATTCAAACAGTCTGTGAAACAGCACAAGTGTAACACCCGATCAGTTGGTCACAGATTTTCCACAAGACAGCATTGATATAAACTTTTGCACTCTTCTGGATATACAAAACAGTTACATTGTATATAAATATGCCCATCTATCTGAGAGGACAGTCATGGCTCCTTAAATGAACAAAAAGCCCATACATACAGTCCACACAGGTCAGAAAGATTTATTCTGGAAAGTTTACTGTTTTTAGAACGGTTTTAAATAAAGCTTGGCTCTGCCTCATGCATTTCAGGATACATGTGTGAAACCTAAAATATCAGAAATAAAATTAAAAAAAAAAATTCAGTCATGACGTATAACTTTTAATCGCTTTTTCATTAACGTTAGAGGTTATACAGGTTTGAAACTAAATGAGAGTGAGTGAATAAATGAAAGCATTTTTCGTTTGGTCTAAAATACTCTAAAGCGGCTTGCAAAAGATGCACAAAAGTGTGAGTTTTGTATCATTTCATTTAATTCGCCTAGTACATGATGGGAATAGTGTGAACATGTAGGCACTCTTACTGACCCCAAGTGTATGAATGAATACAGACCGAACAAATCAACAGCAATTCAGGAATGTACAGAAAAACTCTTTCTAGCGAACTTTGCAAAGAACGTTCTGGAGTGAGATGCTTGGAACACAAAAGCTTTAAAGATGTTGTGTAGGAGAGGTGTACTTTTTGCAATGATTACACATTCTTCTCTTCAATAAACACACTTCATTTTCTGGCTCTGCTAGAGAATACTATTTCGGAAAAGAACAATAGAATGCGGTGAACGCATTAAACAACAAGAACGAGTTTTAACCTGCATTATGTAAGCAAAAGCATTTCTCAGAGTAGGTGGGCAGGTAAAAATAGAAAAAAAAGATAGCAGGATAAATTAATGGCACATTCTCTCAGAACATGATAAACACTGGAAACACTCAGCAAGAGGGAGTGTGGTGTGGTGGCGGTCACAAAAGCAGTTCTCAAATAAAAGGACACGAGTGCGTGTTGTGTATTGTTGTGTCATTTTGTCCATTAAAAGAGGTTGAGAGTTCAAAAAACAGAGATGAGGGCGAAGACTCCGTACAGCAGGGCGCAGGGGTACGCCACCAGCAGCTGCTGCCCCTCCATGGCCAGAGCAGAGATGAAGATCTTAGATGCCGAAAAACTGCACCAACCAATGATGGCAGCTGTTAAAATGATACCCAACATGCCCCTGAAAGACACCGGGAAACACTGGTTTAGCAAGGTGTATTTGATCAACTAGCTCAAGCTTTAAAATGATGGAACTGCAATATATATTCATATATATTATAGGATTATTAACTCATATTAAATACATTTTATGCATTAAAACACACCACCAGTCAAAAGTATGGAATTAAGACTTTGAATGTTTCTGAAAGAAGTACTCAAGGCTGCATTTAAGCAAAAAAAACTATAAAACAGTAATATTTCAATAATATTTAAATCATTCTAAAATGCTGAAAACAGTTTTAGCTTCTTAATATTTTTAATGAAGCCATTCAGTAAAATACAGAAGTTAGCTGTATGAGTAAAAAAGACACCTTTTATTCAGCAAAGAAACACAACCATTGATAATATTGAAAAGAGGAACATTGATGATAATCAATATTACGGATTCAACATCAACAATAAGAAATATTATTAATAACTGTGCACCAATATTAATCTATGATAACTGGGCACCAAAACAACATACTGGAGTGATTTCTAATTGCTGCTGAAAATTCAGCTTTGCCATCACAGGAATACATTACATTTTAAAACATAATAAAAGTGAAAACTGTTCCTTTCTTTGTTAATAAAATCTTACAATATTACTGTTTTTGCTGTATCTTTGATTAAATGATTAGATATTGAAAGATACTTCTTTCAAAACCATTCAAAATAAATCAGAATTATTCCAAACTTGTGATTAGTAGTGTAGTTGTAAATTAGTTATACTATCATATTTTTACATATAAAAACAATATTCAGTCCCTCCAGAAAAACACAGATTTTTTTTGTGATTGTTGCGGGCAAAAATCCTTGATTCTGCGGTTTGATGAAAAAGAGAAAAAAAGGTGATTCCCCCAACACCTTTTTCTCACTAGGCTACTACCTTAATGTAAAGAGTAATTTCGTATTACTTCCTATGATAAGCGAGCATACTAAATCACAGAATATTTAAGTTGCAATCTCTTACTGCAACGCAAATTATTTTACATACTACTAATATAATTACAACTGTAAGTTTTTTGTACTGTTCTGTAACAAAAAAGTGCAATCTTACAACTGTAAAGTTGCATCAACTTCTGAATGAAACAACAACAGTGTTAGTAGTCTAGTGAGAAGGGGGTGTTGAGGAAATCACCTTTTTTTCTCTATTTCATCAAACCGCAGTTTTCGCAAGTTCTTTCGTTTTTTTTTTTTTTTGCGCTTATATTTGTTGGCAAATAAGAATGATTTGCGTGTTTCAAGTTTCACCCTGGTTTCACCGCAGGGTTTGCTGATTAGGGCCTTTGGCTGATTATGCATTAAATCAGGCGATCGCATAATCGCGTTTTTCTGGAAGGACTGAATATTTAAAAACAACAACAAATAACTAGTTTTACACATTCTATCTGAATTTGATGTTATGGTGATCTTTAACAGAAAGATTAGGTATTTAAATATTAAATGTATTAATTAAAAGAATTAGGTTGTAACTGTTGACTTACTGCAAGGAAAAGAGGACCCCGAAACTGGACAGGATGATCATGGGCAGCAGGCAGTAACCGAGGACACTAGCCACACAGCCGAACGAGACCCCCGTCATGCTCATGAGGTTGAGCAGGCAGTACATGCCGAGGCACCCGATGGCACTGATACCATACACGTAACCGAACTGGATCTTCCCAGTCTAAAAACGAGAGAGAAAAACATCTGTTTAACCCATTTAACTGTCCGTGTTCTATCATTTACCATTCAACTAGAATTTAAAATCTATGGAAAAGTTGATCCGTGACAAAACAGACATGTCTTACCAAGAGTAACGTTGCCCCAAAGGCCAGACAGAAAACCATGGGCCCAGCCAGGTCAGTTTCGTTCATTATACTGCCATCTGCTGCCTTCAGCGGGTGCAGCACAGTCAGAGTCTTCTGCCAGATGTGGTCAAAATTGATCCCCAGCTCTGGAAATGGAAAATACATTGTCACTTTTTCTGAAGAATAAGTAGTGGATGCCCTGCACAACTAAACACGGTGCAGGACTTCCCAAATGGGGTTTATGAGCTGATGGACAGCCACACATTAAATGTAAAATTAAAATAAACTGAGCTTCAATCGCAAATAAATCTCAAACTGCAATATGGCTTACGGTCATTATTTAAATCGCCAAAGGTTGATTTAATGTGGTACGTTGCACATGTCGGAGTGAAGAGTGGCACGGTGTTAATTTATATAGGACCCACATAGACCACAGTTTCCACTCACCATTTATTCAAGCCAGTCAGATAACACTGCACTGTTCCTACACCAAACAATTACAAGTCCTGACCTGAATAAATTTGCTTGGTCATCTGAATTGGTTAAATAATGGAATACAGATCCAGAAAAAAAAGTAGAGTATTTTAAAGTACATTAAGCCAAGTAAGCAGTATTATATTATTAATATTACTATTGGGCCTGACCGATATACCGTTTTGCCAATTTTATGAGCTGATATGAGCCTGTCACTGACATATCGGTATCAGAGTATATGCCGCAGATATATATATATTTTTTTTACATAACATAATGCAGATACAATGCTTGAAATGATGTAATTACTTAAGTTTGTCCAACAGAGCACGCTCCATTGTGCTCCTTCTGGCGAACTGGATGAAATGCTTTAAAGCTGTTTTGGGAGTTAAATTTACGGTCCGGTGCCGACCGATCCCAGCAGACGGTGGCATACGAGGGGGCTCCTCAAGCTGAAGGGAACCCCAAAATTTGGTGGAGATCCGCCATCGCTTTCGGGAGATAGTGACACCACTCTTTCACTTCAGTAAGGCGGTCTCTTGTTCAGGCTGCAGTATTCAACTGTTGTCTTATTCGACTCTAAGTGCCCTTCGAAGTGGACTGACTTTACATGAAATTCTGCCATGATACCAGTGCCAAGAGAATGTACACGTTACATTTCAAAGGGCATTAAAGTGCGCTTGATGTGAATTTGTATTGTATTGTATTTACAGACGTATATTATGTCACAGTTTATACTTCTCTAGTAAGTTTCGTCTGTGTGTGAAGACAAATCCATAAATCCGTTAATAACGGTCCCGAAGTAAAAAACTTAATTGGAATAAAGTTGAATGGAATTTAATTAAAGTTAAATAAACTTCAACTTTACGGTTCAGTGCATTGATGTCAGACTCATTTCGGATAATAAAGTTTGTTAAATTGTTAAATGCCCTGCCTCAATTACATATCTATGTCACGTCATTATAAGTGTTTGATCGCCAAATTTGACTGATCGTTGCAAGAAATGTGTTTGTGTATATATTCTGTTTATGTATATACAGCATTCTATATATAGTTCAAGTCAAATGTTTGGACACACAAATGGGAAAGTGTCCAAACTTTTGACTGGTACTGTACAATAATATTCTGTAGCTACACAAAGAATATTGGCCGATATATTGATATCAGCCTTTATTACTCCCTAATATTGATATCGGCATCAGTGCCCCAAAAATGCTACAACTCTGAAAATGCTAGATAAACACCACTTTATATTTCTGTTATGGATCGCTCATCGCGTTCTAAGCTGCCAACAGACAGTGAAGCCGCTTCTATATTATAGATCAGTGGTTAGCAGTAGTAGGAGGGTGATGCTTGAAATCATTGTTCTTCCATTGTTAACCATGGTGACCTGCAAAGAAACGCATGCAGCCATCATTGCGTTGCATAAAAATGGCTTCACAGGCAAGGATATTGTGGCTACTAAGATTGCACCTAAATCAACAATTTATAGGATCATCAAGAACTTCAAGGAAAGAGGTTCAGTTCTTGTAAAGAAGGCTTCAGGGCGTGAGTCAGCTTCTTTTAATATTTTAACAGAAGCAATTTGCAAATGCATACAGCGATGTACAAAATAAAGCCAGCCAGAGCAGTGTGTGACGCTTGCAAAACTCATTTTATTTATTTGCTAATTTAATTACTTTTTTAAACTCCAAACATATATCTGTGACTCTCATTTTATTTATTTGTGAATTGTGCATGGTAATCGGTTTATCTGAAACAAATCGTCTCACATCTAATAAAAATATATATGAGTTTTTGTTTTATTCTTTTCCCACTACATGCTTCACTACATTTTATGATAATAAGTGATGTTAATAGTGATAACAGTGTGAGCACCACTTATAAGGCAGAAGATTGGAATAATAGGGCAGAATTGAAGTTGAAGTCTAATGCACAGCATGATAAATGCTCGTTCGATACTGGATGACAACAGCGGCCAGCAGTAATCGGTTAAGTGGCTTTCTCTGTGTCTCTCTGACTGATGACTGCTGGTCCATTTTAAGCACAGCTCTAAAGAACTAGGGCAAGGCAGTTTCACAAGGACTACTTAACTTTAGTATGCAAGGACACAGATGTGGTTTGTAGTGAACACAGCCCCGAGTGTCACTTTTAATATTTAAAGCAATGAGTCATTCTCAAAGTTTTGGCTTTGGGATTTAAAAGACAATGCATTATTGATTTCTCGGTAAACACAAATAAATTCACCCCTGGGAATCACAACAGTCTGACTAAGAGAAGGAAATCTCCGAAAATTATTTTATACATTATTTATAGGGCTGAGTGTCAAATTTAACATCACTAATTTTATTAATGCGTGATTAACAGTGCGCATTTTCTGTTTGACCCATTGCTTAGCCCATGGGTGGAGAAATGTAGATGCTAACAGTGATGAAAACTGAGCGATGTAGTCACTAGATTCAATTACTTTTTCAAAAAGTGCCTAGAAACAATACATAACAGTCTCAGCCTCAGACATCATGCCCACGGACCGTTGGCTAAACGTCTATTGCAAATGGGACAAAAAAAGTGGAAACACTTCAGGAGTGTTGAAGTCGTCATCAGATTTCCAGGAAACGTGTGTGTTTTTAGAAACAAAGATGCCGTGGTGCCAAACCCCCCCAAAGAAAGAAGAAAGCCATAGTGTTTACAACTGTGACAACAAGTGCTTATCAGGATCAACTAAACACTGGAGTTTAAAAAGTATGTGAAATATTTAAATTTCACGGCATAGAATCTTTAAAATACATCAGCGTTTTACACTGGATTGTTATTGTGGTGACATTTCCACGCCCTGAAACTAAACTAAATTTGATCGGTTGTTTGACATGTCAGTCAAACGGTCTCATGGCCGGGACTTGACCAATGAAAGCTGCCATGACTACGCGAGACTACATAACACATAATTAGACAAACCCAATAGTTCCTGAGACTCGCCAGTACTGCCACATGAGGTTTTGTGTCTGCTCTGTTCTGCAAGCGGCTGAGAGGAGCAGAGCTTTTAGTTAAACCAGATAGTATGTTGCTTATGTTGTCTTAACGGGTCGCGTTTCAGTCACTATTTCATATAATTTTGGTTGTCTGACAAAAAAAACAGTAACATAAGAATGAAAATTAAAATTTGAGAATTTGGCTTCATCAAATTACAGTATGTGAGCACAGAGAAGCAAACAAATGTAATAATAAATAATAAATGTGCATTTTGCATGTTCAGAAGTGAGCTGCCCTGTCCTGCAAATAATGTAAACAGACTTGTGTAAATTAATTGCTCAGTGCAAAGAAAGAGAAGTAATGGGAAACTGCTATTTATGTTTTTTTTTCATGCATCTAATAGAAATGAACAAGAAAAACATCTATGACCTTTGAAACATGTCTAGTCTTCATGCATTAACTGTGGTTTCACTAATAATAAACATACATATGCATAAAGCGTCCATATTTGTACATGCCCATGTTGATTAGAGTTTTAAAATATTAATTTAAAGGTACATTTAGAACAGATAAAAATGTGCGATTAAATCGCAATTAAATGTTTTAAACTGATCGACAGCGCTAATTTGTAAAGAAGAAAAAAAAAGTTTACATTTTAATATTTTTTTTCAAAAGTGCATGGATGGATTGGGATCATTTATAATAAAACATTTAGATTTTTTTTTTTTTTTTTTTCATTTTGTAAAAAGTAAAAACAAATAAAAAATCAATTTCATGCCAAATTAATATTTGGCAATATTATTGACTTAATTGTACAGACACTTTTGGATGAGAGCTGAACTGAGCTGGATGAGCTACTTCACAGATTATTCAACTAAACGGAATCAACTGTTCACTGTTTGCTTTAAGCAGAATTTAATTTTAATAAAATTAGGTATAAAATCTCTTTATTTTAATGTTTGCAATGTGCATTTTATAGTCTTTACACAGCAGCTTGGCCCCTTAAATATTTAAAAACCAGCTAATTTCAGGAAGCTGACATCACATCTGATCATCATGTAGGTAACCAGCAGTGTAAGAAAAGCTCAAAACGTTCGGTTTGATTGTTTGATTTTAGTAGAAAGTAAACGTCTTATATTTCTCTGTTTACACTCCACTTCATCTGCCAGTGAATTCAATGTTCTTATCAGGGGCCTGTACCATGATGGTAGCTGAACAAATTCAGAGTTACAGGATTAGTTTTGAGTTGACAAAACCAAACCTCTCCAATCCGGCTTTGTTGGTACCATGATGCTGTTCATCAACTTTCTTTGTCAATTCAGGCTTTGATCCGATCCGATCCAATTCAGGCTGAGTTTGTGGAGCGCGTGCACATGAATGTGTGACATCACTGGCGAACAGCCAATCACGAGCCTTGGAATACATAGCAAGTTTGATTTACTTCTCACGAGAGATCCAGCAAGATTCAAAACTAAAGTTTAAAGGTTTTGCTAAAGGTTAAGAGATTGAAGAATATGACAAATGTAAATGTCATATGAAAAATGAAGGAGGACTAATAAAATAAATGATCTTGCTCCATCAGTGTAGTCACAAGTGGAACTTGTTAACTTAGTTTATACATCTGAAAATATATAGTGATAGAGACTATAAAGATAATTTGTAATTTTTAAAATAGTTCAATCTTTTGATACTACAGCTTATTTATATTACATGATCTGTATACATTAATATTTATTTAAAATAATTTATAATAACTGTTAAACTAAAATTGCTTGTGTGTACGAGATAAATAATAATATGAATCACAATAATTATATAAATCATAAAATGACTCCGTTATTATCATTAAAGCCAGACTTCTATTTTTTTTTTTTTTTAAGCATAAGTGACCTTTAATTTGGAGCAAGATAAACTGGAGTGACTTTGTGTCGACATGTGTCACTTCTCTCATATCTGAATGGTTCACCTTCAGTTTGAGATCTCTAACCCAGAACATAACCTGCCCCGGAGCAGATTAGCCGTGCAGCGTAAGATACCATGGCAACGAATACCGATTAAAGCCGAGCTACTTTCATAGTACCTAAAACCCAGGGTTGGCGGAAACTAATCTGAAACATAGCTGGCTAGCCACCTAATCCAGCTTCATGGTACAGGCCCCAGATCTCCATTCGGCATGTTTCCAAACATAACACGCTTCCACCAATCCCCGTCTAGAAGCAATGATTGATGGAGGGTGGGCGTGGTCAGTTCAGAATGCATTTTCAATGCCACACTGAAATTTGCTACAAACATCCCACGGCGTCATGATGAAAATCCAATCTAAAATGTCCTAATTGTTACTCTAAATGCATTTAGGAAAAATAGCATTTAAATTATCATTTTGCTACAATGTGTGCTTGGGCATGTTGCACATATCAAATCAATTTGGGTTATACAGTGTCATTTTAATTTTGCAATTTATAAAGCGTTAAAATTAGTATGCAATTTACATATTAAGACTACAGATATGGCAAATGTAAGTTATAATTTCATTTTCCTTTTGCACCAAACCTTGCTCATATGGGCAATGGAAAAAAAAAAAAAAAATACAGAAATACATTGCCTTTTGAATATTGTTTTATTCGCACCAACATTATTTGATTTTAACATTTTGGAATAATATTTATATAGCATACTTTTATTTGGTCTCACTGGTAAAGACCTTTTTTTAAATTTAAAACCAAATTTAAAAACTAAAATACTGAATGCTGATTAATAAACATCTTATTGAATGCGTGTTGATTGTAGAACTATGCAGTTATTGCCTTTAATTTCACATGGTCACAGTTCATCTTTAAATTTAAGGCCAGTTCTCTGTAGTTTCAACCCAATTCAACAACAAAAGCTTAAGGCTGATGTCTGTACCATCTAGGTTTGTACTGAATGTAGGCTCCTTATTGTCCAGTTACTGCTGTTTATTTCAGATTGGTATGGTTATTGTTTTCAATAGCCAAAAGCCAGTTTGGCCTATTAAATACCAAATAAACATCTTGTTTATGCGCATTTTTCTTTCTTTTTGCTTAAAGATTAAAAAAATAATAAATCGGAAATCAGTATCATAATCGGCCAGGTTGCTTGTAAAAAAAATCGGTATCGGCCATGAAAAAATCACGATTGTGCATCCCTATTTTTCATTTTCTCTCTTCTTCAGCCCTTTGCATTCCCCGTAGTTAGCTCCCTGTCACCTGACACCTGAAAGCGGTGACTGAGTGATTGACAGCTAATATTAACCAATCTAAAGCCTGCATTAAATTTAAGAATGTAAAGATACAAGTTCTGTAACTTTTTTTTTTTTAAAGAATGGCAGACAGGTCACCGTATCAGCACACACAAGGCACATAACTGTATAAAGCACTATATGAATAAAGGGGACTCGACGCCTTCAAGCTTAGTCTCTCACTTACCCTCCAGCAACGGGGGCTCATCCTCAAAGCTGCTACTGTACATGGACTGGGTGGAGGCTGGCGTAAAGGCTGGCGTGGGCTGGAAGATCTGCCCTGTGTACGGCTGCTGGGGCGGTATCATTCCCGGAGCCGCCGAGTAGCCCATTGGCTGCGAGTAGTCGTACTGTCCATACGGTCTATCAGATGCAACAATAGATAGAGTCATGTTTAGATGACAGACATGATTACAAAATCTAAAGACCCAAATAAGTCTTGTCAATTTACTACAAATGTGAAATGAGAACTAGGGCTGTGCAAAAAATCGAATGCGATTTTCATGCGCTTCTCGTCAGGAAAGGCGCTCCTGTAATTAGAGGTACATCTCCAGATCAGGGTTGCCAGGTTTTCAAAACGAATCCTGCCCACTAGCTTCTCAAAACTAGCCTAATCGCGTTTCCAGGTGGTTCCTCGATAAAAAATTGTGTCCCGGGGTTAAAATACAAATTTTTTGGCAGGTTTGCTTTGGTAAAATTCACATTTTAGTGGCTAAACATCAAGTTACTGGTATTGGGGTCGATTCAACCCGCGGACATGAAAAACAACCGCAGACTTGGGCTAGTTTTGAGAAGTAATTGACAATCCTGATCTGAACGCACGCGTTGGAGATGTACTACTAATCACAGGAGTGCCTTTACTGACAAGATGCGCCTGAAAATCGTTTTCGATTTTTTGCACAGCCCTAATGAGAACACCATTACTTTGTGAATAACATAAATTTGCATGCATTATATGCTCTGCTGATTACCTTCTAGAATGCTGTATAATATATTATCAGCCCAAAATATATTTAAAGATGGATATACAGAACATCATTAGAGTACACTCATGTAAAAAGCAATATGTACTGTACTTTATAGCAAATCATGGCTGGCTGAGTGATTGTTTATATAGTCACAAAATGAATCTATATTGTTGCACAGCTCTGTATAAAGATGGACAAGTATTTCCAGCTTATATACTTATGAATGCATGAAGATAATAAGATATTATAAACTTTAACATCATGGCTTGTCTGTAAAGAAGCTCTGAAACAACATGCATTGTGAAAAATGCTATACATATAAAACTGTCTTAGTGCCATGTATTAATAACATTAGGTGTTTGTGCAAGGCTCAGGCCTACTTGCTGTACGGGTCATCTGTGTTGCTGTATCCATGTCCTCCTTGGTTCTGATCATCCACACTGTAACTAGACTGATAAAAGTCTGTGTTGAAGTTGTCAAACCCTGACATTGCAAGCAGCCTGGAAGACATTCAGCAGAGAAATCAGTCAGCAGTGGACATTCAATATTACTAAAACTGACTCGTATAACAGTATGAAAGCCAAGTGACCAATGAGTGAAAATCTGCTGGAGATATTAAAGCCAGCTATGTTATTTAGACAAAAGTGTACCATGGTAAAGAGACCATGACACTGGAGGCTTACATGTACAAAAAGGGACCTGCTATGGCACTGCATCAATGTACAATAATACTGCCATATTAAAACAAAGATATTACAACAGTGTATGTACAAAGAAACATGATAAGGAACACTAGCGTTATATATTAAAGATAAAGTTGTATGTTAGCTAAAAGCAACGCCGCACTCATTTTGTCTTTGCCATATTTGCAGAAGTCACACATGTTTGAAGTGGTTTTAGCAGTAATGTTTGTTTTGTTTGTGTTCAGTTTGCACAGCTCCACTAAAACACTGCAACGACGCATTCCGTCACTGTCAGCATCATTCAAGCACTGCCGTACACACATCTTCAAATACACGACACAGCTCAAATATGAACATCTAATAAAATCGATTCTGAAGATTTACTCACACCGTTAATCGCCCAGGACTCCGCCAACGCCGCTAGCTACGTGTCAAGAAAGAAACAGCAGCAGAACTTCCGGGTCATGGGGAGGATGACGTCACTCCGCTAGTTTAGGCTGCAGAAAACTGACGTGCGTCCTCTACGGGAGGATGCGCTCACTACATACAGTTTATTATATTCTCAACCATTTTGTCCAACACCACACCACAGTATATAAACTAGTGTCTTTCTGCTGTAATTTCTGCTTAAAATATTTAAGCATGTTTTATTGTGCAGCCTAATTCCAGAAATTTCAAGAACTATGTTCCTGTGATTCTACTCTAAGTTGGTTTTAGAGTTTGATTGTTTTAATAGGCTAGGCCTATATTAAAAATAATAGTATCAAATCGTATAATTATAAAACAATACGGAGAACAATTGTGGGGGGAAATAACGTGTTCATTTGTTCTAAAGCCAGATCTATTCAAAATGCTTTTCGTGAATGCATTTAACAGTATTGCTAATATAATAATTAGAATGAGTAATTCCTCAATTCTTAAGCCAATATAGTTCAATATAGCAGGTTATGTGACATACCCGGTTATGTTTGAGGATAAGCAAATGGATAATCTCAGTTCCCTTTCAATACTTCACTCGTACTGCGTCGAAGACGCATATGGGAAAAACCCCCTTTTTCTCCTGAACTGAAGCCTTATTCAATCACGCAGTGAAACTGCACAGCCATTGGATCGTGCAGTGCTATTAAAACAAACCAATGGCTTGGCAGCGGTGCTGCACGAACCTATGGCAGCGAAGCCCGCCAAAGCCCGCCAATATGGGCGGGGAATCTGGCTATATATTGGCCGCTTCGCCACAGGAATTCAGATTATTTCTCCTTCAGCGACGACGTCACATCGCTTCGCTGATCTCCGCTGAACTGCTCGCCGTTGACACGCCTCGCACTGGAACGCGACTGCCGGTCCCCACCGCAGATTCATCGCTTCCCTGCGGCCATCCGGTGAGATATATTGAAAGAGCAAATTTCTCTAAAAGAGCCTTTTTCTACGGCGTTGTTGCAAATGCCGTCTCGTCATTGCAGCTCGTGCAGAGCCCCTCTGCACGCTGATGACGGGCACAGCGAGTGTGTCGCGTGCTTGGGGAAACCCCACGCTGACACAGCACTCGCGGGGAATTCATGTTCTCATTGCGAGAACATGAATATCGCCTCTCTGCGCTCGCGAATCGCTTTCTTTTCAGAGAGCGATCTCGCTCCTCGCGCCCTCCCTTTTTCTTCCTCCCGCGAGCCGGCGAGGAAGAAAAGGCGGGGCAGAGGATTAAAGCAGCAGGATGAAAGCGAGCTCACGCCGGCTCAGCCCCCGCGTGCCTCGTTTTCTCCGCCCAGAGGGGATTCCCCAGTCCTCTTTGTACAGCCAGACCAGTGTCCCTCTGCTGCCGCGAGTGATCTGGTTTTGTTTGGAGGGACTGAGGAGGAACTGCTAGAGGACAGCATGTCTCTAGCCGCTTCAGATGCTGAGGAGCTGTCGGGCTCGCCGGACCCCGCCCCCTCGATGTCATCTGAACCAAACCGCTCGAAACTCGGGATGGACGCCGAGCTTATCCGCGTTCTCTCCAGGGCAGTGGATGAGCTGGGTCTGGATTGGTCTCCTCCAGAGGAACCAGCCCGTAGCCGTCTGGATGAATGGTTTCTGCCGGGGCGCCAGCAAGCCCCTCGTCAGCGAACTGCTCCGTTCTTCCCGGAGGTCCACGACGAGCTCACTAAATCGTGGCGCGCCCCCTACTCAGCGCGCCTGCGTACTTCATCTTCATCCGCCCTCACCTCAATTGACGGCGCTGATGAAAGAGGATACGAACGGCTGCCGCCGCTGGACGAGTCTGTGGCCGTGCATCTCTGCCCGCCAGCAGCTATTGGATGGAAAGCCAAGGCCAACCATCCGTCCAAACCCTGCCGTACGACGTCGGCGCTCGCCGGGCGTGCCTACTCATCGGCAGGGCAAGCAGCCGCGGCGCTCCACTCTATGGCGGTGCTTCAAGTCTTCCAGGCCAAACTTCTCGCCGCCACCGACGAGTCTGGCCCAGATGTCGCCACACTCAGGGAGCTGAGAAGTGCAACAGACTTGGCGCTGCGTGCTACCAAGAGCACCGCCCAGGCCATTGGGCGCTCGATGGCTAACCTGGTCGTCTTGGAGCGCCACTTATGGCTCAACCTTACGGAGATCAAGGATGCTGACAGAGCCCAGTTCCTAGACGCACCGATCTCCCCCAGCGGCCTCTTTGGCCCGGCGATAGAGGGATTCGCCGAGCGTTTCACAGAGGCGCAGAAGTCGTCCCAGGCAATGCGACACTTCCTGCCGAAGCGCGCTTCATCTGCTGCCAGTCGCCCCAGACAGGTGCCGATTCGTCAGCCTCCTAAGCAAGCGCCAGCTGCTACCACCGCAGCCCAGCCGGTGAAACCCGAGCCTCGACACCGTTCTCGCTCGGCCACCAGACGGTATCAGTATCCCAAGCGCATGGGACCCCGGCCCAAGATAGTGCTGGACCCTGCGCCGCCACCGTCATCCTGATCGACAGGAAAGAAAGAGGAGGGGGCTAAGTCTCGCCACAGCCGGACCACCCCCCAAACTGCCCCGTGTGTTCTGCCGTCCATCTCCAGATGTCGACGAAGTTGTTCCTGCTGCAAACAATGGGCCCTTGTTAGCGCCCAGACAGCAAAGCGCTGTTATAGTGCAAAAAATAAAAAAAAAAACACACTCCTTCACAAAAAGAGCAGTTCTCCTCACACAACACTCACGAGTGCTATGTCCCCCCACGGCGGTCAATCACTCGAGTTAATACAACCTCTGTCCATCCGGGCCTCACAATGGCAAGCCATTCCCGGGGTATCAGATTGGGTCATGGGAGTAATAAAACACGGCTATTCCCTTCAGTTCGCACGACGGCCACCACGCTTTCGCGGGGCGGTCACCACTTCAGTGCACAACGAGAACGCTCACGTTCTTCGTGCCGAAGTGAAAAATCTGCTGGTGAAGGGAGCTATAGAAATCGTTCCCCCAGCACACCGCGACTCAGGGTTTTACAGCCGTTACTTCCTGGTTCCCAAGAAGGATGGTGGGCTGCGCCCCATCCTCGATTTAAGACATCTGAACCGTGCCCTCATGAGACGGCGCTTCAGAATGATCACATTGAAACAAATCCTCTCACAAATACGCTCAGGGGATTGGTTCTTTTCGCTGGATCTGAAAGACGCTTACTTTCACATCCAGATAGCCCCCCGTCACAGGCCGTTCTTGAGATTTGCCTTCGAGGGCGTGGCTTACCAATACAAGGTCCTCCCCTTTGGGCTGTCTCTGGCGCCTCGCACGTTCACAAAGTGCATGGATGCGGCTCTCTCCCCTCTCAGGCAGAAGGGCATCCGCATTCTCAATTACCTCGACGACTGGCTAGTTCTAGCTCAGTCAGAGGGGGAGGCATTGGGTTACAGAACTGTGCTCCTCAGCCATCTGGAATGCCTGGGGCTCAGGGTGAACTTTGTCAAGAGCTCACTGTCCCCCAGCCGGCGGATATCGTTTCTGGGAACAGTGTTAGACTCAGTGACGATGAGGGCAACAATGGTGAAGGAGCGCGCTGCGGCTCTACAGCGACTTGCGGCCTCTTTCAAAATAGGTGCTTCTCGACCCCTAAAGACATTCCAGAAGCTGCTGGGTCTTATGGCGGCGGCATCGCCGGTGCTGGAGCTCGGGCTGCTTCGTATGCGCCCCCTCCAATATTGGCTGAAACCACGTGTTCCACCTCATGCATGGCGTCACGGACGCTTGAATATCAAGGTGAGTCAGGACTGTATTTCGGCCCTGACCCCTTGGAGGGACATGCAATGGATGGAACGGGGTGCTCCACTTGGTATGGTTTGCAGAAGGAAAGTGATCTCCACAGACGCGTCCAACAAGGGTTGGGGCGCGCTGTGCGAAGGGAAACCCGCTTTCGGCCAATGGTCGAAAGAGGAGAGCAGGCTTCACATCAACTGCCTCGAGATGATTGCAGTTCAACGAGCCTGCCAGAGCTTCCTGTCAGACCTAAAGAGCCACCACGTGCTGGTCAGATCGGACAGCATGACGGTGGTCTCTTATATAAATCACCAAGGTGGGCTGTCGTCGACGCGTCTCTTCAGACTGACGTCGCGACTGCTGGAATGGACCCAAAGCAATTTGGGGTCCCTGAGAGCAGTGCATCTTCCGGGCAAGCTGAACAAGGGAAGCGGAGTCTCCTCAGAAGAGTGGAGACTCCACCCGCAGACGGTTCAGAAGATATGGGAGGTCTTTGGCAGAGCGGAAATAGACCTCTTTGCCTCAAAAGACAACTCTCATTGCCCAATATATTTTTCCAAGATCAAGGACGCGTTGTCCCAGGACTGGCCCAACCGTCTTCTTTATGCTTTTCCTCCGGTCCCTCTGATTCCCCAAGTAATCAGGCGGTTCAGGGACCAGAGATGCAGGGTTCTGCTTGAAGTGGTCTCTGCACATTTGGTCGCTCGACGGGAGCCCGCGGGACTCCCTGAGCGTGTGCTAGACACAATTTCACAGGCTAGAGCTCCGTCTACACGACGCCTCTATGCCTCCAAATGGTCTGTGTTCTCCACATGGTGTTCAGACCATGGTGAGAGCCCGACCTCTTGTGACGTATCAGTGATACTGTCATTTTTGCAAGAGCTCTTGGAGAAGGGACGATCCCCCTCCACGCTCAAGGTCTATGTAGCAACTATAGCGGCATCACACGCCCTTATAGCAGGCCAGTCGGTGGGCAGAAACGACTTAGTCGTCCGATTTATGAGAGGTGCCAGACGGCTTCATCCGCCTTGCCCTCCCACCGTCCCTTCTTGGGACCTGCCCACGGTGCTGAGAGCCCTGAAGGGGGCCCCCTTTGAACCGCTACAGTCCATAGGCCTTAAAGCCCTGTCGCTAAAGACCGCTCTGCTATTGGCACTAGCGTCTGTTAAGCGTGTGGGTGATTTGCAAGCACTTTCGATGAGCCCTAATTGCCTAGAATTCGGGCCTAACGACTCGAGGGTCGTCCTGAAACCGAGGCATGGCTATGTGCCAAAGGTGCTCTCCACACCTTTTAGAGCACAAGTGGTCACCCTCTCTGCGTTACAAAACACAGAGGAGGATCCAGGGCTGAATCTACTTTGCCCAGTGAGGGCTCTAAAAGTCTACATAGAGCGTTCTGCACCAATAAGACGATCAGAACAGCTCTTCATATGCTTTGGAAACCGCACCAGAGGGTTACCGGTCTCTAAGCAAAGACTTTCAAGGTGGATTGTGGATGCAATCCAGCTAGCCTACTCTTCTTTGGGCCTGCAAAGCCCAATTGGAGTAAGAGCCCATTCGACGAGAGCAGTGTCTTTGTCTTGGGCATGGTCTAATGGTGTGACTATCGCAGAAATTTGTGAGGCGGCTGGCTGGAGCTCGCCGTCCACATTTGCTAGATTTTACAATCTAGACGTCCCAGCGCTTCATGCTAGGGTACTTTCTGTGTGAAGGTCACCTTCTTGTTCCTCATTTGCATGCTCTTGGCCATTCTTGCCCAAGGCTCAAACTCTACTCGTATGCACTCGGTCCCTTGGCTACTGAGGTGATACGAACACGGGATGATCAGGCTAGGCCAGACGTAACCTCATTGAGCTTATTCTGCCCCTAGTCGCTATTATCATATCTTGGTTTAACAAATCAAGTTTGATTGCGTTGGTCGTCCTCCCTTCTTAGCATGGCGTGATTGAACTGGGTTCCCATATGCGTCTTCGACGCAGTACGAGTGAAGTATTGAAAGGGAACGTACTCGGTTACTAACGTAACCTCGGTTCCCTGAAATACGGGAACGAGTACTGCGTTCCTTGCCATGCTAAAAAGGCTGCACAACTCAGTCGTCGCTTCAGTCGAAGTAACCTGAATTCCTGTGGCGAAGCGGCCAATATATAGCCAGATTCCCCGCCCATATTGGCGGGCTTTGGCGGGCTTCGCTGCCATAGGTTCGTGCAGCACCGCTGCCAAGCCATTGGTTTGTTTTAATAGCACTGCACGATCCAATGGCTGTGCAGTTTCACTGCGTGATTGAATAAGGCTTCAGTTCAGGAGAAAAAGGGGGTTTTTCCCATATGCGTCTTCGACGCAGTACTCGTTCCCGTATTTCAGGGAACCGAGGTTACGTTAGTAACCGAGTACGTTTTTGGTTTTAAAATAGGTTACTTTCAGGGTATGTAAGTAATCATAGTAACTTGCTCTCTGAAGATAACCTCTGCTCTGGAGCAGGTAATGTTCCACTGTCAGTTCACTTCAGCGTAAGCAGCACACATATGATCTGCTGACGAGTCTTCAGTGGGCATGACAGAGTAGTGCACATCATTATATAATATTACAATATGTAATATAGCCTAATATATGTGTATGATATGTTAATGATGAAGTGCTAATATAAGTAATAAATGAGGTAATATATTATTCTAATGTGGTTATTATTTAGTTTATTTGAATATATAACAGTGTTCTGTATAAATTATAAAACACTATGAAAAGGTAATGTTTAATTTATTATATTATATATATATATTTATTTTTTTACATTTTATATTATCATCTCACACATGGATCGGCATTTTTTTAATAATGTCTAAATTCAAAATCAAAATACATAACTGATATGTCTTACTATAAGATTTGCATCAAACAAACAATATAATTCATATTCTCAATGATTGAAGATTAAACGGAGAAAAAAATTATAAATATTGCACAACCATCATTTAGGTGGCGATATGCACTAAGCATTAAACGACCACAGAATAAAAGAAGAAGAAAGAAACAGCATGGCACGCTTTTTCTTAGCGTCGGTTTCCATAGTGAGTCGTCGATTTGTCGCTCTGTTGAGAATGTCTCAAGTCTTAACCAGGAACATACTCTGAGTTTATGCATTTCCTCTGAATCTTTGGATGATATTATGCACAGTAGATGTTGATAAATTCAAACTCTTTGTCATTTGTGTCTGAGAAACTCCTTTCTGATATTGCTCCACTATTTTTTGCTGCAACATTGAGGGAATTAGTGATCCTCTGCCCATCTTGACTTCTGAGAGAAACTGACAATCTGAGAGGCTCTTTTTATACACAATCTTGTTGCCAATTGACCTAATAAGTTGCAAATTGGTCCTCCGCTGTTCATTATATGTACATTTAACTTTTCCGGCCTCTTGTTGCTACCTGTCCCAACGTTTTTGTAATGTTTAGCTCTCATGAAATCCAAATTGAGCCAATATTTTGCATGACATTTCAAAATGTCTCACTTTCAACAAATGATATGTTATCTATATTCTATTTTGAATAAAATATCAGTTTATGAGATTTGTAAATTATTCCATTTCCATTTACAATTTGTACAGTCTCCCAACATTTTTTGGAATGGGGTTTATATATTATAGCACTACTATTAATAGTAGTAATTTTAATAATAATAATAATAATAATAACAAACATTAGTTAAAACATTAGCAATGTACTGACACTAATATATTAAGTAATGCAGGTCCATGATTTTTTTATTTTATTCTATTTATTTATTTATTAACATTTGTCTGGTAGTGAACATTATGAGAAACAAAAATACTATTTAAATTATATATATATATATATATATATATATATACCATTCAGTTTTATCAATAATGTATACAAACAATCATGTTTAACTCAGTAAATGTATTATTTTACTTTTTTCCTTATTTTGTTGGTATTTGTTGAAAATTGTGTTTCAGTGTTGCTATGTACCTTTAATAAATGAATACATGTATTAAAGAAAATAAATAAAAAGTAATATATGCATGAAGCTTCACACACATGTGAAGTTAATAATAACTTACTTGAACTTAGTGATAATTATTTGGGAAACTTCACACATAACGTAAATATGTAAAATAAATAAAAAAACCTCCAGTCTGCCCTGACTTCTCATTAGTCTGTCAAAATATGAATGTGCTCCTGGTCTAAAGCGTGTTGCATGTATGAATCATTAATCATCTGCTCCAGCATAAAATGTGATGGCAGTTACACAAAGCAGACACGGATGTTTTTGTGTCAAGAGGAACTAAAAATAAATCTCCGCTGGGAAATCATTATTATTATTGTGCAGGAATAATAGAGGTTATATGTGAGGACTGATTGTTTTAATATACAGGGAGAGATTAGGAAAGGCTCGACCCACTAGAAAGTTCACATAACAGACATAAAGCAGAGTAATGGTGCAGGTGGAAAAAAGTGATAATGTTGTGGTCGAGACTGGTAACACAAAAGTCCTATCATAGTTATGGTGGGAGTCATTACGGAAACCCACAGTCACATTATGCCCCTAAACACATCTTAAGTAACTCCAGGGGGAGAAAGCATGTACTAAAAAGAAAAGAAAGCATAAAACAGAGAAATAACAGTGAAATCAGCACTTCTACATTTAGACCTGCATTCATAAACAACTGATTTCTGACCAATATAATATACAGCTAGATAAATTCAGTCAAGAAAAACTTTGACGTTGGATAGGCAAAGGTTCATTTAAGAGTTTAAAATAAATATAAAATAAAAATAAAATAAAAGATTTACAAGCCATACAGTTAATCAGAAGAATAGACAAATACTGTCAGACAGAAAGATCAGGATAGATAGATTGATATTGCTTCATCTTGTCTAAATCAGGAGAGAAATGTGCAGCTCAAGCACTGTTTACAAGCAAACAGTCCTAGAAAAAAAAAAACAGATGTGAGAAGACAACAGCAGATTTACTTTTTCCACAGGAAGAAGCATTTTTATGAATTATGCAATCCTATTTTGGCCAGAAGTGATGGTTTTGATGGATTTTCTGATTAATTGGTAGACTGGTGGGGTGTGGATTACTTGTGGATTATTGTGATGTTTTTAGCAGCTGTTTGACTCTCATTATGATGGCACCCATTCACTGCATAACATCCATTGGTGAGCAAGAGAAGTAATGCTAAATGCTAAATTTCTACAAAATCATCTACATCTTGAAATTTCAACTCTTTCTTTAAAGTAATAACATGAAATCATGCAGCTTCCTTGTCACTTAACACCTAAAATTACTGAATCCACGATGTAAAAAGTTGTTCAACAAAAAGAGTTTCTTTGGCGCCCTTTTTTTCTTACCTATTTACATACAGTTATTGTCTTTCACAGTATTGTTTGCTTTAGCAGCACAACTTTAAATACCTACGATCAAATGATGACACACAAATTTATCGCGTGATATTGCTTTAATTCGTAAGATTTTTAACATGTTTTGGTACACAGTGATTGTCTATTGCTGCACACTGGCTCCATGTAAGTTGCTGGAAACTGCTTTGGACACTGTGTTAGCAGCAGGAAATCAAAATGTAACAAGATATAGCTCAATAAACAAAAGCCAGGGGGTTGTTTGAACATGACTCTGTGAGCCCCTTCTCAGATTCTCCTGATTCTTTCATCACACTCTGCACGCGGAAGCCAGGAGCATGTGGGATGTAGAGTAAATATTCAGAAAGTGGAGGCAGAGAAGTCAAAGGCACTAACAGCACTGCAGAAAATGTAATTCTGAGGTTCAAAAATTCCACAAGAACAATAATAAACAATGTGCACACTGACACACCACAAGGTGCTGATATATCTCCTGCCATTGTTCTTGCAGTGATGATCTTGGTGACCAGAAAATGTCAACTAAAAACTCTAATTTTAATACATTTGGAGTATTCTCAAAGAGCAACTTTGTGCCCAAATGTCACACACTGTGTTGGAGAGAATGACAGTGATGGGGATGAGAAAAACTTTAAGGCTTTAATAAAACTAAAACAAAGGGTAATCCACACTAGGAATAACTGAGACATGGCCATGGCGTTAGTAGACCAGACAAAAACAGAAAGCACATACTGGGACTTAAATACATGGGGTATTGAGGGTAAATACAAGACAGATCTGGATGACATGAACTTAATCAAGCACGGGAGAAATTGGCTCACAGAGCACTTATCATGTTATGGTTCTGGCATTAAAGGGATAGTTCACCCAAAATGGAAACTCTGTCATCGTTTATTTTGAAGAACATGGGTAACAGTTATTAGCCTGGTAATACCAGACTCTGCTACTTCACTTTGCTTCGTAGACAGAGTCTGGAATGGCACAATAGAGAAGTGTTTTCTCTCTCGCTAGGGGGCGCTTGTCTGAAATTTAAAATCATTGGTTACCCGTAGCCAATCAGATACGTTTAGTTATGACGTATGTTATGCGCCTGTAAAGCCGCATCGAAGCACAGACATCATGCATCGAACTCAAATCTATGACTGAACTTCCACTGTAAACCTGTTGTAAACACATGATGATGCGAGCGAAATACCGGAGTGAACATGGCTGTAAACGACTTTTGCAGTTTATGCAAAGTTAAAGGGGGGGTGAAATGCTATTTCATGCATACTGAGTTTTTTTACACTGTTAAAGAGTTGGATTCCCATGCTAAACATGGACAAAGTTTCAAAAATTAAGTTGTACGTTTGAAGGAGTATTTTTGTTCCCAAAATACTCCTTCCGGTTTGTCACAAGTTTCGGAAAGTTTTTTTCGAGTATGGCTCTGTGTGACGTTAGATGGAGCGGAATTTCCTTATTTGGGTCCTAAGGCACTTCTCCCGGAAGAGCGCGCGCTCCTGTATAGCGAGGCTGAGCAGCACAGACATTTCACTGATCAAAGCGATTCACTGATCAGAGCGAGAGCGTCGCGAAAAGTCACAAAAGAAGTGTGTTTTTCGTTGCCAGGGCAAGACAACCCTGCACAGATTACCAAAAACCCCCAAAAAAACAGCATTAAGGGACCAGTGGATAGAGTTTATTTTTTTTTAATAGAGCATCAACGCAGTTGTGCAAGTGTTTTTGTTTGTTCCCTGCATTTCGAAGATGCTTGTTTTACAAACAAGGCCCAGTTTGACGACGGATTTGCGTATCGTTTATTTCTTAAGGATAATGCAATCCCAACGAAAAAGGGTCACGATCGTGTGTTGGAACCGCAGGCGGTGAGTAAAACTGCTTCAAATATCTCTGCCTCCTTGTTAGTGCGTCCGCCTCCCATGCCAGAGACCCGGGTTTGAGCCCCGCTCGGAGCGAGTCGTTGCTGCTGCTGCTCTCGTTCAGTTTCAGCCTCGGGATCTGATTCTGGATCATAAATAAATGGCTGAATCTAATGGAAGCCAATGTTTGTTTTGGATGATGGGTTTTCTCTCACGGTAATATCACAGTTTCCACATGCTCTCAAAGCAAAACCTTACTGGCGCTCGTGATTCTTTAGCCCCGCCCACACGTCACGCCTCCAGCCGGTCGTGTTTTTCCGGGAAAAATCGGTACAGACTATCTTTCTCTTATGAATATAATAAAACTAAAGACTTTTTGGATTTATGAAGGATGCAGTACTACTCTATATGTACTCAAGTTTAACAGGATATTGAGTGAAAACGAGCATTTCACCCCCCCTTTAATCTACGCATCTACGTCACGGCTCTCAGCCCGCCCTCTGTTAGTTGATTGGCCCGGCTGTTTCCAGACCGGTGGCAAACAGAAAGCTCTGACTCTGTATCAGACTGAGTACAGAAGCAAAATGAAATTGAGCGGAAGTAGGAAGTCTGACGTAGTCAGGCTAAACAGTTGCTTGCCATTTGAATTCCATAATATGAAGAAGAAGAAAAAGCTACTACGAAAGGTAACGTTTATATTGCTTTTATGGCGCTTTCTAGAGCTGGACAGACATTGGTCTTCATCCACTTTGACTATATGGAAAAGAGCAGTGTGAATGTTCATCAAAACATCTCCTTTTTGTTCCATGCACAGAAGAAATTCATATGGGTTTGGAAAGACACAAGAGTGAGGAAATGATGACAGAATGTTTATTTTTGGGTGAACTACTCGTTTAATGAAAGAAAATTGAAAAGCATCAGTGTGCACACAAATCTAGGTCAGTGAACCGCCATTCTGGCATAATTACCTTCTGCGAGTGTGTTGTGCTTTAATCCTGCGTTATTGCCTGGCTGTACGTGCAGATTACAACAACCTGCTTTTTTTCAGCAAGTAAAAAGACATGCACACACGCACACCCTTCACTCTGATTCCATGCTCTGAATGAATGTATCAGATACCTTTGGAGATAGTGCATGTTTGTTGCAAACACGCATTTCCTTTAAGGTCTGTATTTTGGAAATGCTTATAAGTTTAAGCATTGAACAGAGGAAATGAAGACTTGAATATTTTGCTTCGTCTTCATTTATATTTTAAACCTTTTTGATGTGTGGGTTAAAGGCAATAAATAAGTCATTAGTCTCCATGCGGAAGCTGTTCGACTGTGTGCGTATGGTATGTGTTTGTTAGTGCATGCATCTGAGCATGCTCCCTTGCTACCCTAAGCAATTATCTCCCACATTAAACCAGATGCCAAAAATCCAGTAGCCGAGGGCATAACACATCAACACCCCTTCAAGTTCGACAGTAAAAGCCATGCAGCAAGATCTGTTGTTACGCTGAAAATTGCGCGTCAGCTGTGCCTTTCAGGGTTGAGAAGTGTGACGGGAAAAACAGCGCAACGCGAGGACAGGGTAGCAAAGGGGCAAGGCAGCGTCTAATGGAATCACAGCTAGCAGCAGCAGAGTCCCTCCGTGGTTGAGGCTCTGTCTCAATTATAGTCTAACCCCATGCGGCAACCAGGCCTCCTTAAAACCCTCCTCGAACAAATAATTCATCATCAGCTGCTCCTTGCTGGAGACCTGCAGCTTGACAAAAGTTAGTTTAAGATCCAGAGAGTGAATCATGCAATTCCCTCCAAGACTCCAAAAATAGAAGAAGCCAGGAATGGCAAACTATGCCTGGGCCTAATGAGATACTGAGGATATGATACCACAATAAGCCAAAGGTGCAAGCAAAGTGGCATTTCAGTTTTAATGATTTGAATCGATCAGTGTTTAAAATAACCAATACACATTTATTAAAGGGAAAAATAAGCTGCAATGCATCACTCTATGTTTAGCAGTTCATTTATCATTGAGTTTTCATTGTCTTTTCCAATATGCATTTCATGCAAAGTTTATTTTCTGTGGATCTTTGATATCTCTTTCTCTTAGATGTCTTAAACCGACCTGATCCCATGTGAAAATGTAACTTCTTTATGAGGTGGTGTTATGATGTGATTCATATTAAAATTTTAGTTTTAAGTTTAGAAGTATGCTAGCATGAAGCTTTGAATTGCTAGTCACTTACTCTTCAATGCAGTGACATTAAGGCACAATTTAGGGTTTATTCTGTTTATTTAAACAAAACAAAACAATAGTAAAAAGTGTTATCCCATAATCATATGCAGCAGCCACAAGTCATTGCATTTCAAGTATATTTATTGAAACTTGGAAGCCCTAGAAAATATTTATTTATTCATTTAGCTGACACTTTTATCAAAAGCAACTTACAATTGTTATATATATATATATATATATATATATATATATATATATATGTCAAAGGTCGCACGCCTCTGGAGCAACTAGGGGTTAAGTGTCTTGCTCAGGGACACATTGGTGTCTCACAGTCGATTCGAACCCAGGTCTCTCACACCAAAGGCATGTGTCTTATCCACTGCACCACCACCCCATTTCAATTCATGAAACAACATCCAATCTAATACAATGTTAAAATCACCAGCCGGAGTTCCACTAGAGGGCAATCCACCCCAGACTGTTGTCTCTCACAGACTACATTCCCCATAATCCTTTTACTGTGGCCGACAGCTCTAAACTTTGTGTGTAAATGTATATTTCTAACTAACTTTGCACTTTTCATGTTATTTCTAGTGAGAAATCAGTATAATAGTAATGAAATATTCGTTTAGTTATCACCAAAATTAATTTTATTTTGTTGTAGATCATAAAACCGTTACGCTGCCTCAGAAGTCTGTCCGAAATCACTTTCATAAGGTACCTTTGTGCAAAAACACTCCCTGCAAAGTCATTGCCCCATACGGCAGCGAGGCAGCAAGTCAGCTGCCTAGGCTTTCGGATGCTGCTTTTGTTTGGACTTATCAACGATTGCATGCACCTGTATCTCCTTAAGCTGGCTGCACACCAGACAATTTTCAAATCTGAACTGATTTTTAAAAAATGGGAGACCACAGACAAGAAAACAGTTCAACCAGATTTGAACAGACCACGAGACCACACACTTGATGATTTCACAGTTACACGTGATCTCACAGACACTCGCGAGATCAAACATGACTAGAGAAGAAAAGCAAATAGAGGACAATACACATTGTCAGCTGGCCCTCCTGGTGTGTGTTCTGTTTCACAGTGGAAAACAAAGACTATGGGTGATGTTCTCTGCATTCATGGTATGTTTGTGGCTGCCTGTTTCAGCTAGAAGCCCACAACATCTGGTAGGTGACCGCTTGCTCGCTCTCATTGGCTATCTGTATCACGTCAGAGGCAGCCCAATCCAGAGTTTTGAGTTCAGTGACGCTCCACATAACACCACACAATAGAATATTTTTGGACAAAAAAGGACAAACTTGCGTCAAGCTGCAAATTGGCCTTAAAATTATCTAGTGTGCGGCCAGCTTTACCTCATCAAAAGTCTGGTTTAGCTTTTGCAGACATTTCTGAGCATTCTTCCCTGTTCTCCATGCCTGAATTTTGACCATGCACTGATTGCTCATGTTGTATGATGGTTTGCTGCCTGCCCTGACCTTCTGCCTGTTTTTGGATTATGTCTTGCTTTGCCTCTACTGTTGTGTTTGCTGGTGTTTGACCCTGTCTGTTCTGACCACGCTCTAAGAAATAAAACCTGTGTTTGGATCCCCACTCCATTGTTACGCTCGTCTGTTACAACAATATTTGAAATCATTCCTGTCCTTTATTCATTATAATGCATTACATTAACACAAGGTGGCAGTCATAATAGTCATAACTCTAATTTCAGGTGAAACCTTAAACCAAAAGAAAACATCTGTATTTTTAGACAATGAACAATATTACATCTATTATTAAAAAGTAATGTGACTGATTTGTTGGTAGTATTCTGTAAATGGGTCCTCCTACTTTACCTGCACAACATTCCCTACTCCGCCTTCTCTTAATTATTGTAATTTCAAGGTAAAATCTACATATAGTTCCCAATAAAAGTATTGTTTAGTGTAAAACATTTTGAAGGCTGTTGATACATTAGATGATAAGCTATTTCCTCACAAAAGCTTTTTATTTAGCAAAATGAAGCTTTTCTTCCATTGACACCTATAAAAAAAAAGTAATAAAGCAAAATGTAAAATCGTTTCAAATTGCTGTGAGATTGCTTCGGATTAAACAGAGATAAAACGACTGTGAGAACGCGTTTCCACAGTTATTAATAGTAAAATAGTGTTTTCTGACATTTCAATGCAGACAAGAAACTTAGTGTGGATGGAGGGATGGGGGGGGGGGTATGATGCCATTGACAGGCAACACAATTTCACGGACCATGGAACAAAATATATGACATTGTTTTTACTTTTGCTTGCTATTTTAATGGAAAACTCTTTACCTGTACCCTTGATTTATGTCTCACTAATTCAACTCATCAGCTCATTGGAAGAACCTCTAAAGCTTGAAATAGGTATGATGTATAATATAATTTACATGATTCATGTAATGTAATTTGTAACTGTCAGTGTGATGATTATTGACAATGGATCTTTATTGTCCTGTAAACGTTTGCCAATTTGACCAGACCTTAACATAGAATTCTGTCATCATTTACTCTCTGTCATGTTGTTCCAAAGCTCTGTTACTTTCTTTCTTCTGCAGAACGCAAACATTTTTTGAAGCGCATTCACTGATTTCATTGAGTGGATTTACCTTACCTTTGCTCAGTGGTAGAGTCTTGTATTAGCAGCCTAAAATGTTGTGGGTTCAGTTCCCAGGGAACACGCATACTGATATATATATATATTCTGAATGCACTGAAAGTTGCTTAAGCGTCTGCTAAATGTAATGTCAGTTTCCTATAGAGGGGGGTTTGAAACGGCATCAGGGTAAGTAAGTGGTGACAGAATCTGTAAATAATAAAACTTTCCTTTGAGTTGAAGAAAATAAATAAATAAAACTTTAACCTTGACTGCTGAAGAAGAAGAAGAAAAAAAAACACTAAGCACATGGAGGAAGATAAAAACTTGAGTCATGCTGATTACTGGAAATCCCTCTGGTGCTTAGTGGGAACATGGTGCCGCCCCTCTCCCAGGCCAAGCTGTTGCTTAGCAACATTTCATCCAAGGGAACCACCTACAAATTAAGCTTAACATCATTCGGACAAAACACAATGAACATCCAAAGGTTATTTCTCAGATTTGAAGAAAGTTATATTGTATGTAATACAAATTTAGTGGCTGTTGAACTCAGTGCATTTGATGTTGTCTCAAATGCTATACTATTGAAATTGCATTAAATAAGCACATAATCTGAGCATTCCTTTACAACAACAATAATAATGATAATAATAATAACAAATAGATGTATTGTACGTTCTCTCTCGCACCTGCTCTTGTGCTTTCATGCCACAGGAACCTATAATCTTGTATTACAGATAAGCTCATATTTATCTTTCAGTTGTTTTAAGATTTCCTGTGCTGATTTGGAGGGAATGTTTGTTAAATTGATATTAAAAGCATGGTTAGGTTAGGAAATAAAGACAGAAACTTCATGTCATTCCAAATCTACATGCTGTTATTTTTCTCTGAAGGATTCATCATTTCTTTTAAAGATTCTCACATGGATTTTGTTGTGAGAGGACGGGATGGATTTTTTAACATTTTATTTATCTATTTATTATGCATTATGGAGTTACATTTTGGTGACAAACAAAGGTTTAAAGTTAAAATGCTTCAATGATGGGTTTGTTTCTCACAAACGCTCAGATTGTCACTTCAGAAGCTGTTAATTAATGGACTGTCGTATGGATTATCAGTAGATTATTGTGGGTTTTCATCAGCTGTTGGTGAGCAAGTGATGGCATGCTATATTTTTTCAACTCTTTTCTGTTGAAAAAAAAAAATCAATCCATACATCTTGGATAGCCTGAGGATGTGTAAAGTTTCAACAAATTTAAATTTTTGAGATAACTAATCCTCTATGAACTACATGCTGTATATCCACTGACTGAATGAATAAATAAATAAATAATTACCACATTTATGCACCATAAAATAGATGCTGAGAGAGAGAGAGAGACTGAAGCCAAATGTTTTACCCTCCGTTAGACGGTGGTTTATGAGCTGGGGCAAACTAGCTAGTGCTCTTAATGTTCAGTGAGGCAGCAGCCTGTCTCTTGAGAATCTGGCAGACCTAGTTTAGCTGTGTGTGTGTGTGTGTGTGTGAGACGGTGTGCATACATGCTTTCAACAGTTGTTGGGCAGTGCCAATAAAACCTTAGAGCACAAAAGCAAATTGCTATAAGATTTAACAAGACTTAAACTGTATCTGATCAGCACTTAACTGAAGATTCCCTTTGCTTACATTTCATTTTCTCTGTCCTGTCTTCTTCAGTAAGATATCGTAAAATATGTATAATATTGCATAACATAGTCGCACTCTCGCACAATCCTCTTGATGCACATACAGAGAAAATTAAAGAGAGCAAGTTTTGTTTAAATCTCACAGAAATATAATAAAATAGCAATGCACACATTTTCCTCAATATTTCTTTGTGATGAATATGAAATCAAATATAACAAAAAAAATAGAAGATAATAATTATCACAAGACAGCACAGTCTTTAAATCCCCATCAGAGATTTTAATTTGTTTTACTACTGAGACAAAAGATATCATTATGCAAATCATAGTCTCTCTGTACTTGTTTGACATGACAATATAACACTGCACTGTTCATGTTTCTTAAAAGATGTTGTTTGTGTGGCCCTGACCCTCCTGAGTGCAGGTCAGTGAATAAGGAGTGATTGAGAGTTCAAACAACCAATTCCCTCAAGACATAGAACAGACCACCTCTCCTTTAGATTTCTTCTTCTTTTTTTTGTGCTTGATATTTAAAAAGGGAACAAATTAGCATCCTGTAATGATGTCGTTTTTCTGTTATTCTGAGTGCTGCTAAAACAACACACTTTTCCATTTCGGATTTTCAGCATTAAAACAAATAGCTTTTATTATAGTGAATCAAAAGGGCAACTCACAAACAAAGAGGAAAGCATTTTCAGCTATGTTCTGAAAATATCACGCAGCTCTAGATTGCAGACTTTATGCAACATCTTTTCTTTATGTTGGCTCATGCATGTAATAACTGTAGCTTTCCAATCTACACGTGATTTCAAGTATAGGGCTGCAACAACTAATCAATAAAACAAATAATTACTGATGATTAAAAACAATCAAGTACAAATTTGATGATCAATTAATCACGTGTGCAAAGTGGGAAAAGAAATTTGGATTAAGCACTGATCAATGCATTTCTGTGGACAAAAGACATCTGGAAAAAACAAAGCTCTTGAAAGTGTTTCATTTACTGATATAACCTTTACTTTCAAATGGTAAGACGATTAAAATACATTTTTAATAAATAAATAAGATACAAATTTTCAAATATATAACTGACAGATATGCAAATAAATAAATTAGGACTGCCAGTCGATGATAATTTTTTTAATCTAATTAATTATACAATGTTTTTCTAAATAAATTTGACTAGCCACAAAAGATTATTTAAAGCTATTTTCATGTTAAATGAGAAAGTATTGCGTAGACATTTCACATTTTTAGCTTTTTTAAAATATTTTATTTGATTCAAAATAAAATGTATTACACATTCACATTTAGGCTACAATGGCCTTACATAAACTATGGAACATAAAAGAAGATAATTTGAGAAACATCTCAGTATTTTTTTGTTCATACAGTGGAAGTCACTGGTAACCAAGACAGCTTTGTTACCAGCAGAGATGTATAGTAACGAAGTAGAACTACTTCACTACTGTACTTAAGTACTAAAAGGAGGTATCTGTACTTTACTAGAGTATTATTTTTTTCTCCTACTTCCACTTTTACTTCGGTACATATTTTCGCTGAGTTTAATACTTTTACTCCGATATTTTTTTATGTGCTGCATCGTTACTCGTTACAATTATAATAATGTTACGAATCATTCCATTACAAACCACTGCCAGAACTGTAGATGGCAGGTTTGATGAAGCTGCCACATCATTGAGCGAAACAAGCGATTAAGAAGACTGCGCGTGCTGACTGAACTGCTGTGAATAGAGAAATGAACACCGAGCCGAGCCAGATAATGACTCGTTCACGAGTCAAGAACCGGTTGCATCGGTTCTCGGATGACCAGTAACGTTAGTTCTTTCTGACAGTTCGATTCAATAAACCAGTTGAAGAAAACAGTTCACCCGATTCTTTTGCGCTCGATGCAATGGCGTCATTGGCGTTGACTGCACATGGGCTCATAACATTAACACAGAATCAGTTCAGAATCAATCACCAAAAGAATCAGTTCGTTTCAGACGCTCTGTGTGTCGGTTTGCTTCACGCTAAATCACACATGCGCAGTATCATCAGCTCCTCGGTTCACGAATCGGACGCGTCTGACAGAAACGGTTCTTGACTCGTGAACGAATCATTATCTGGCTCGGCTCGGTGTTCATCTTCAGTTCTCTCTTCACAGCAGTTCAGTCAGTGTACTGTTTGAGTCAATGAATTACTCCGGGATATTGGTTTGTTTTAACTCAGAGGGAGTGTCAGACACATTAAACAAGTTAACAGTTTAATTCATCTGTGGATTAATGCGTATTGGAGACGCGAACTGTTTAAAACGATTCAGTTTGATTTGGTGAACTGTTTCAAAAAGATCCGGTTACATCGAATGATTCGTTCGCGAACCAGATATCACAAACTGCTTTGTTTTTAACTGTCTTACAACAGACACGGAAGAGAAGACAATGCTGAATAAAGTCTAGTTTTTGCTATTTTTGGACCAAAATGTATTTTCGATGCTTCAAAAAATTCTAAATGACCCTCTGATGTCTTACGGGTTTGAAACAACATGAGGGTAAGTTATTAATGACATCATTTTGCAAATTGGGCTAACTAACCCTAGTAACCATGTTTTTGTTTACAGGAAGTTAGTCAAAGGAATTGTGATTGTCCTTTAGGTTAATCATTTGAAATAGTAAAAACAATATGTTCAAACTTTTGACTACTTTCTTTAATAGCTACATAACACAATACTTCTACTTTTACTTTCAGTACTTGAGTAGTAAATTTTAAAATAGACTACTTGCAATACTTAAGTACAAAAAATGTTGAATACTTTAGTACTTCTACTTAAGTGTGGTGCTTAAAGAGCACTTCAACTTCTACTCAAGTCACTTTTTTGATAGAGCACTTGTACTTTTACTCAAGTATGGGTCTCTAGTACTTTATACATCTCTGGTTACCAGCAGTCTTCAAAAAACCTTATTTTATGTTCCACAAAAGAAAGTAAGTCATGTTTGAGAAAATGGTGACAGATTTCTTTCTTTTTTTTTGGGGGGGGGGGGGGGGGGGGGGTAATTATTATTATCATTATTATTTTTTTTGGTAGCACTTTATTTTACAGTCCTGTTTCTCATGTACATACTATGTACTTATTATAGTAATTACAATAACTATGTAATAACTAGGTACTAACCCTGAACCTAACCCTAAACCTAACCCTACCCCATGTAGTTACCTTGTATTACCAGAACTTTCTTAGATAAATACACTGTAAGTACACTATAAGTACATTTTAGTAAAGGTACTGTAAAATAAAGTGCAACTTTTTTTTATACAATTTCTATTCTTATCATTAAATGATACTCTAAGTAAGAAACGATATCTTCCAGCGGCTGATTCATTCAGAAATGAAGTAAACGGCTCTCTTTATGAATAGGCCTATTACTGTAATCAGGTACAGGAGGCTGGAATAACAGGAGAGCACGGTTTATCATGGCACAAGCAGAGGAGCAGGTAGTGAACAGTGAGGATATGTTGCTGGAGGTAGTGGAGATGAATGGATCCGTAGGTGAAGAACACAAGACGCTGGAGGTAGTGGACACACACACACGCACACGATGGAGATTTGGAGACACTGGAGATCGCTGGAGAGAGGTAAGCAGAGAGATAGGTTAGTCCTTAGAGAAAGCAGTTTGTTGCAAACGAGACTGGACAGTGAATCATTGATTCACACTCTTCTTTCAAAACGAGGATTCATTTAGAAACTAAACACGGCTGTGCTGCTCGGAGACGTGAAACAATTCTGTTTTATACCGTTGTAGAAAATCATATTTAAACTCGCTGCTCGTGTGATATCACTTATGATATAAATATAAGACAAAAATTAATACAGGGCCATTTTTACCCTAATATCTTGCATTTTAGGGCATAACTGCATTTATGGAGTGGTTGCCCTGCATCATATTTGTCAACAATCAACTGTATGAAATGTAAGATGACATACAGATTGGGGGCGGGGCCAGTGCGTTAACTGCTTTAAAGGTCCCGTTCTTCGTGATCCCATGTTTTAAACTTTAGTTAGTGTGTAATGTTGTTGTTAGAGTATAAATAATATCTGTATAATTCTAAAGCTCAAAGTTCAATGCCAAGCGAGATATTTTATTTAACAGAATTCATCTACAAAAAACGACCCGTTTGGACTACATCCCTCTAGTTCCTGCAGTGATGACGTCACTAAAACCTTTTTTGACTAACCTCCGCCCACATGAATTCACAAAAAGGGGGGCATGGCCTTGTTGCGCTCCGATGGAGAAGAGGAACATTTGCGTTTGTGTTTGTCGTCATGTCGTCAAAACGCTGTTATATTCATCTCGGAGTCCAATCATCTTTGTTTGGGCTTCCCAGGGACGCTGTACTTGGAGATTAATATTTATGATTTATGTTTAACTCGGTTCCCGAAAATTATAATCCACATTTTACTGAGGACAGCTTCCTCAATCTCAATCAGTTTAATTCCGGATTCGCAAAAAGATTATTCTTGAAAGATGGAGCAGTTCCCTCTTTGTCTGGAGAAGACGTTGTTTATGGACCACCGGTAAGTGTATTTTATTATTTAAGTTGGTGCGTTTAACAGTTTCTGTAACTTATTACACAAAGGGCAAGGCTGTTTAGCTTTGTTAACTAGATGTTAGGGCTGTGCAAAAAAACAAATGCGGTTTTCATGCACATCTCGTCAGTAAAAACGCTCCTGTGATTATAAATACATCTCCAGTACGTGCTCCTGCCCACTTGCTTCTCAAAACTAGCCCAATCACGTTACCACGAGGGCAGCGTGCTGTAAGCTGCTGTCGAATCACAACACAGGAACCGCTGGCCCAATCAGAACTCGTTAATAATTTCTGAAGGAGGGACTTTATAGAACAAGGAAGTCATCAGCCCGTTTTAATGACAGTGAAAACAGCGGTATTTAACACGCGAAACATGAACACATGTTATATTGCGCACTGTAAACACAATCAAAGCTTCAAAAAAAGCATGAAAAATTAGACCTTTAATATATTTTAATCGTGTTATTTTTCATAACTAATTAAGTTAAAGAATTAAACTTACAGCCAAAAAGAAATAAATAGTGAAAAACATGAATAAATGATGTTGTACCACTTTGCACTGCTATACTGCTACTTGTTTAAAAACTAGCTTGCTAGTGGAAGCGCTACACTATTTTAAAAGTAGAGTCACTTCTGACAAGTTACTGAAAAATGTAGTTACAGTATAGTTCTGCTGGCTACTCTTATCCCACTATTTTTAAAAACCTAACATCAACTAGACCTGGTTTGTTATAGGAAACAGTTACCTTGAAGACCTTTAACTGACCTTCGGAAATACATTAGTCAAAGAATACCACACAGGGAACATTAAAGTCTTCCAGGATAATTGCCTCTCGAGAGAAATGTCCTGGTATCTAAACTCTAACATGAAAGAGGTCTTCTGTCCTAAAATAGGAAAGCTTGGTGATTTGTTCTTTCACAAAGCAACAGTTAATTCATTAAATGAGCACCATTGTGATAGCACAGAAAGTCAACTATTATCTGTGCTTTTTAAAACTAGAACAGCTTTAGTTTGGACTGGCTTTAAAAATTCAACTGGAATGATTGTATAAAAATGTAAAATGAATAAAAAGCATTTAAATTAGAGATCTCCAGACACTGTGGCCGAAGATGATCAGAGGCCATTAAAGTCTTCATCCTTTTCTACCTGAGTTTTATAAGCCAGACTTCTATCTGGCCTGGTTTATCTGGTTTACCTGAAACCATAAGGCTTTGTGTTTTCAAAGACAATTCTTCTGAGGACACATATGAGAGAGTCACGAGAGGAATCAGCCTGTATCATATATACAGTACTGCTACCTGCTTAGAGCCCTTAGAGACTCTTCAAATCAAAGAAAAGCTTTTCAAAAATTAAGAATGCCAATGCTTTCAGGGATGTGGTGTACAGTCATGAAATAACAACAGGAAATCTGCCAGCCGTGAGTCGAATTTGAGCTATTTAAAGTAAGCCAGTCAACTGCTACACTCTTTGAAAAAGAAGCAGCATACAAGAGGTGAAGGCATGCGTGCATTTATGAATACAACTCATGGCCTACTTACAAATGAATGCACTGTCACTCTTCTATCTATCTATCTATCTATCTATCTATCTATCTATCTATCTATCTATCTATCTATCTATCTATCTATCTATCTATCTATCTATCTATCTATCTATCTATCTATCTATCTATCTAATCTAGTAAGTAGCATTCTTTCCACAATAGTAGGGTACACCAGAGCACCATAAATATTTTTATGAATATTGACAGAACAACTGAGTGAAAAAATACATTATAATAAAGATTAAAGTGATATACAGTGATATAAAGGCTATACAGTGTAGCTATCTACAATAAAGATCATGCAAAGAATATCACATGAAATTAACAGACATAACAGTATGCTTTTAAGAAAATAGTCTAATGTTTCTGAAAAACTACAATGGGTATTATTATGGTGGGAGAGGTGTCGTAAGATTTGTATTCCCATATCCGATACTATTTAATATTTATTCAAAATAACTGATTATTATTATTATGATTATTAAAGCACCTTTAACAAAACTGGTATTTAAGAACTCTAAATAAAACTGCATCATATTAGATTACATTGCTATTGACAGTCACAGTCTAAAAAAACATAATAAAACAACAATCACATTAAGGAAAACAAATAAATGGGGGAGGGGAGGGGGTATTTCCTTTTCATCTGTAAGTTTTGCATCATGCAAGATCCTCGTCGCCGCCTTTATTTTGCTCACTGGGGTTTGCCAGCCAATATTCTCTCTAAAGCTGCTCTGGCAAAGCACAAACAAATTTGAATTGCATTGAAAATGTTTATTTTTGTTGGTTTAATCTCTAATATACTATAAAGTAAACATTTTCCAGATAATATAGTAACTTTATTAGTACAATGGCATTACAAAAGTTTTTTTGCTAATTATTTAATTTGCTATCATTATAATACCATGCTAAATATTTCTTGCAAACATTATGAATACATTTTGTATTTGGGTACTAGCAGCCATGCAAGAGTGGGTATTGCTTTCGCTGTCCAAGGTCCTGAAATGGACTGTGGCTTCCTCCAATCAACAGCCTCAAGCTGAGAATACCTTTTTATTTTGCTCTTTCTCTAAAAGTACAGTAAGTCATTGGCAAACGCTTGAATTAACAAATGAGAGCACAAAATGTCATTCCAGGCAGTGTTTTTTTTTTTTTGTTAAATGAATATGCTGACTGCATGAACTATAGCTAACACAGCTGGCTGACACTGATATTACACCAGCAACGCCAAAGCATCGCGTGCATACTGCTTTAAGATGATGTAATTTTTGATAACCCATTGTGTTCTTTTTCCCGCCCGCCGAGGCAACAACAGCTGAGGCGGTTATTTTCCCCGCGCCACAGCCCTGAGAGCGAGAGATGCTGTATCATCTTCGCCTCTAAACCCCCTTAAACACACAAACCCTGGATTAATGTCAGAGGATCACAGAGGGGATTTACTTCTAAACAGCTGGGATTATCGATCGACCCCCTTAGTAGCTATAAAATATTTGTTTTGGACTGTTTTCAATTATATTCTTCTGAAACTACTCAGTTTGGTATTTAAAAGTTGGGTTATTACAGCTGCTGAACTTGTAAGGTACTTTGAACCTGCTTAACTGAAAAATAGCTCTATTTTTTGGCAGAATTCAAGCAGCATCTTCCGTTTGCATACAAGTGTACTATCTTTTTTTCAGGCGAAGGAATAAGCAGCCGTTTCTATCGCTGTGTCCATCCGCTGCTGAGCAACCGATCCTCCTTTGCGCGGAGCGACTCTCTGCTGTGCGCCTGTAGTTCCAGCTCGGATACTTCGCCGTTCATTCCCTCTTTTTGATTTGTTTGATCTGCGGTTAAGAGGTTGGTTTTTGTATCTGTAAGGTAACGTTACCTGCTCCAATTAGTCGGCTGAAATGCTATTTTTATTGCCATTTAATGTGCATGGTCCATCGTCTGTATTTTCTAAACCCTTCCCGAAGCTGTAGAGAGCGAACTTTCGAAAACACGGATATTTTTTGCCACCCATGACCGAAACAATGGCGTTAAGTGGAAACTCTAGAGCTAAAGACAGCAGTTTTCCAGACGTTATTGAACTAAACGTCGGGGGGCAAGTGTATTATACCCGTCACGCCACGTTAATCGGCAACCCCGGCTCCCTTTTGGGGAAGATATTCTCTACTAAAAATAACGCATCGAATGATCTGGCCAGGGACCCCAAAGGTCGTTACTTCATCGACCGGGATGGGTTTTTGTTCAGATATGTGTTAGACTACCTCAGAGACAAGCAGGTTGTCCTCCCTGACCACTTCCCTGAGAAGGGACGGCTGAGGAAAGAAGCGGAGTACTTTCAATTGCCAGACTTGGTTAAACTCTTAACCCCGGACGACTTGAAGCCCAGTCCCGATGAATACATCCACAGCGATTACGAGGACGGCTCTCAAGGAAGCGACCAGCGGATGTGCCCTCCACCGTCGCTCGTTCCCGCCGACAGAAAAAGCGGGTTCATCACAGTCGGATATCGCGGGTCTTGTACGATGGGCAGGGAGAGTCAAACCGATGCCAAATTCCGGAGGGTGCCGCGGATTATGATTTGTGGGAGGATTGCGCTGGCCAAAGAAGTTTTTGGCGAGACCCTGAACGAGAGCAGGGACCCAGACAGGACCCCTGATAGATACACCTCCCGCTTTTACCTCAAGTTCAAGCACCTGGAGCGCTCTTTCGACATGCTCTCGGAGTGCGGCTTCCAGATGGTCGCCTGTAACTCGTCAGTGACGGCCTCGTTCGTCAACCAGCATACTGACGACAAGATATGGTCAAGTTACACCGAGTACGTCTTTTACCGTAAGTTTCTCCTCTAAAGTTTGGCAAACATTCGCATTTCGCATCCTCTGCCATTTCTGCTGAACACACCATCAGTGTCACATATGAGGGTTTCCTTGAATTACCACTAGACGGCGCACTCGGTTTACACTGTCAGTCCACTCAAAGGACTCATAGGGACAAATAGTATTTCAAGTGGCCTAGTATAGTTTGTATTCCTTAAAAATTACAGTATTACAGTATACAGAATTTTTCAATACTGTTTTAAAATACTAGTTTACTAGTACTTGTTCTTTAAGTCTTATTAGTAAGATACTTATTCCACTAGCAATTTCTATCATCTACTATTTACTAGTACATTTTGCCAGCTTCTCTGGGGATCTGTGGTTCAGATATTAACAAATCACCTCCGAATAGTAGGCTGTATATTTACAATAGACCCTTTTCACAGACTGATAATCTGTTTTCCTGGTTATTAACATTATAAATCTATTATGTAAGTATGCATGTGTATAATGTCCATTTACAACACTAAAGCTGCTTTGAGGTTTTATTACCTTGGCATTAAATGACATAAAACTGGTTAATGTTGCTGTGAGTGTTTTGCTAGTACAATGACTGCAAATCTTAAAAACGTAATCCATTTTCTGTACTTTTCATCCTTTTGGAAGGTCACAAAAATGCGATCATGGATTTTCTTTTAATATTGGGTCATACGATAATGGAAACATTATATTATTTTGTAGTCCCCTATTCATTAGACAGTAGTACTTATTTTTTGATTCCACTAATTATTAGTATCTGTTTAGTGTTTAATAGATTCTTATTAGAAATATTCAGCTGATAATCGTAACAACTGGTATACTCACTAGCGTCTCATTAACAGGTACTAGTTTTGTTCGGTTTTATTCTGTTAGTGCTAGGGAAAGTGGAATAGGTAGAAGAAGCTATTTGAATAGTTACAAGTAAAGAATAAGTAGTACCTATTACTAGAAAACTGGAAAAAGCAACAACTGGAGTAAATACTAGCTGGAAATGAACAGCTGATCTCCAAATCACAGATCCCAATAGAATTAATAGAAAAAATTTGAATTTATTACAAGTATCAGTTCAGTAATTACTATTGTGAATGACTGCTATTGGAATAAGTACTAATATCTAGTTAGATTAATTTAGTGTTTTAAAGTAAGTAGTGTTTTTGCATAGATCTTTACATATCAATCTAATTGTTGCTCAATAGATAAAGTCACACCAGACAACTGTGTTTATATAAGTATCCTGAATGTGCACCTGTTCTATACCCGGGCACTGAAAGCCTTTATATAAGACCCTTACCTGGTAAGTAATGCTGTCGAAAAGAGACACCCCTCCCTCCGCCCTGATTGTCTATCTCTGCGAGCATCTCAATGGAGTGGCAGAGGATGATGGCTTTCTGTAATAGCTCTCATAACATTTTATGATGTAACAAAACACCACCTACTTCAGGCCGGTAGTGGCTAATGTGCTGTCGAGCCAGCAGTGGCCCTGCCACAAGGCAAAATGGAGGAAGCACATAATGGACTTTATACTGAGCCCATTAAAGAGATTGCAGCTGCCATATTCTTTATAGATTCTCACAAGACAGTCGTTTAAATTGACATTTTTAACAGTTTACAGTCTTACTATCTAACACGGAAATGTGGGATCAATTTTTGTCGTGTCTTGGTGGACATTCTCACCAATTCAACATCATTACTACTATTTTTTTATCACTTCAAAGAAAAAAATGTATGCATTCAACATGCTATAGAATTCAAGACTGAATAGAAATGTTGGCGTATTAACACCACTTGCATTTTTGTATCTTAACATTTCTGGAGCAAAAGGGAAAAGCCTAATTTTTCATTTTTGATGTTGCATTTATATGTGGCATACATGTTATTTATTAATTTTTTAATGTAATTTGTAAGACACTTTGGATAAAAGTGTCTTCAATGCTAAATCACAGAATGTAAATGTATTTTATCAAGGCCATCACAAGGATCTGCAGTACTCATCAAAGCCTCACATGTTAAAATGTTATTAGTTGATCTGAATCATCAAACTTATGCAGCGTTTCTACTGTTAAACTTTCAGTGTGGTTTTCGTGCCACAAGAATATAAATACCATTCTTCCATTTATCAATCACCAGCCCAAGTTTGAGAAAGTGGCATGCACCAGGAAGGAGTTTAGAAAGTTTCAGAGTGTTTTCTGAGTTGATATCCAGCCTCCCACACAACCCAGCAAGCCTGTTGAATTTGCTTTGCCTCTGGCAGAGCGCACCAGTTGCTTTTTATAGGCTTCACCGCCCTGACGCAAAGTCTACCCAGAGTGCAATCCCTTGAAGGCAAATTTATTTACCAGTTTGTTGCACGGTTAGAGTGAGTGACAATCAATCATTTGAGTGTGACAGGCCGAGGACTTGCTGCAGTCTGCCTACAGTGCTGTGAATCACGTCAATGGCGTTTGCTGTGACAATGTCACCTTTTCTCAACGTCCAAAAACAAGTCGTCTGATCACCTAAACCTGACATTAGCATCAACACAAAATAGAGAAAATTTACACACAAATCATTCTAGTAAACTGTTGTGATAAAGACCTGCAACCTTAGGTAAGTTTAGTAGTAAAAGTGGTCGCGCTTAAGGTTTGGGGACCAATTCTTACTATTAACTAGCTGTTAACTATTTCTCTTCCTCAATACATTTCTAATTTTCTGCTTATTAACATTAAATAAGGTATTTGTTAAGTCTAGATATGAGTTAAGATTAAGGGATTTACAATTTGCTGATGCAGAATAAGGTATTAATAATATGTGCTTTATAAGTACTAATAAACATTCAATATAAATATGCATGCTAATAAACAACTGCTTACTGATGAGAACTGGAGAACTAAATAAACAACACTTACAAATGCCAAAAAGATGTCCACACAAACCCCTGAATACCATTAATAATAAAATTAGGAATTTGTAATAATTTGGCTGTTGAGTAACTAACACAAACGTACTGTTCCGTATAAGTGATACATATATATTTACCCCTAAAATACCAATTTGCCTGAACAGTACATGCACATTAGGTCGTGAATGAACCAACACAAGGAGATTGGTTAAAAAAAGAAAGGATGGGTGGTGAGGTGTTGTCCTGCTTAAACTAATTTATCTTGCTAGAGAATGCGCCATGACAGTTTTGATGCTCCACTTGTTAGGCGCAGCTGCTCCCCTGCTCAGTCCAGAGGGACCCAACTCTGAATGTAGCATCTGCATTATTCACTTCCACAGACAGAGAATTAGATTTAAAGGGATGGTTCACTATAAAATGTTAAGAAATGTGATCAGGGTTGTGTTTTCTTTAAAACGACATAACTCACTGCTTAATCACCACAGTATGAAGCATCATTGTAGAAACCAACGAGCTAGCCTTGACTGTAAACCGTAGTAACATGGTAAACCACATTGGTTCAACAATATAGGACTGCTGTTAATGATGTCATGCACACGCGATGGTGTAATAACGTAAGGCTAATTAAATTCAAGATTACAATTAATACCATATTATTATACTCAGTTCACACAAACTACAGGAAGCTTTTTAAATCCTGATAACATGCAGTATGTAATAGCTGGAATCTTTACTTCCAGATACATGCGGTTCATTCAGTCAGCTGCTATGTCTATAATGTCATTTCTCTGAAATGCTGCTGTAATAAACATGGCATCTGAGGACTACTCTTTTTGTTCTCCATCATTTTTTTTTAGATGATTTATTGCGGGTGTATATAGACAACACGCTCTCATTTATAACTGTTTTAGGTGTATGAATTTGTACAATCTCACTGATATGGTTTCCAAAGATCTGCTTATACTGATGCTTAGGTTTACGGGTTTTTCTTTAAATTGTATGTTTCTGTATGAATCACATCGTACAAATAATCACTACCCCAAACAAACAAACTAAAAAAAGCCACACTAAAAGACTAAAATTGCTAAAAAAAGAAACCATTATTCATTTGCTTGTTTGTTTATTTCTTTGTTTGTAATATTTTAACAGCCAATTAAAAATATATGTTGTGATCAGGATTGCAAATAGGCAGAACATTTCCAGTTACTTTCAAATAAATAAATAATAAAAAGTTTCCATAAATTCTGGAATGTTTCTGGAAATTTACCAAAAAGTATCCACGTTTGCAACCCTAGTGATAATCGAACCAAATGCAGAAGTTGAAACAAGGTGCAAATAATTTGACCTTCTTATACAAAGGAAAGATCAGTTTAGATTGTGGTTTAACTCCCCCAAAACGTAATGATATTTATGAAATATCGTTTCATGATAAATACTTCAAACAAACATAAGTAAATAACATTTTAAGAGCTTGGAACATGAATTTTAAACGAACAATCAGTAAACGATTGTCTTGCAGTGTTAATGATTTCATATATTCATACCTTGTCACATGCAATTAGACCGATGTTGGGTGAATTATACAGAATGAAGCATGTTGAGGAAAAGCTCTGATCAACAAATCTCTGTTTGATGAGGAGCTGGAGGTAGGACTTACTGCTGTTGTTATTGATTTTTTTTTTTTTTTTTGGTTTATGATGGTACTGCATCCAAAACAGACTCCATTCCAAAAGGTTACACTTTTAAAATACAAACTGCCCTGCATCTTTCCAAGCATAATACCCAAATTGTGTTTGTTCATTTTAACAATATATTCATCTGAGATGAATCAGGCTTGAAATTGGTAAAGTATGTACAGAAATAGCCAAGGCAGAGTGACTACAATATGGCATATTCTCATTGGGGAATTCTCTCATACATTACAACTGCACTAGGTTTACATTGTGCTGTAAGGCATATTTCAGAAAAGCACATTGGAAAGCTGACCTTTACACTTCCGCTTTTGTAACTGCTTTGTCAGACTCTTTTGAACTTTTTGAACTCTTTGATTTGCAGACATATGTGCCGAACTGAGGTTGCGGGAATGTCATCCTTCCAAGCTGCATTCAGATTTGTATAATAATGCTACATTTTTGCTAACATGAAGGTCAAACTCAGAAAGTTCTTGACAGGAGTGACCACAGGTCCCTTAGCTGCTGTGAGGCTTTGGAGTCCTCAGATCCCTGGTCATAAAAGTCTGGTCTTTCATATCTCTTATTAGGCCTCTTGAAACATTTCTTAATTTGATATACTTCAGCATCGATTAACCTGCATTAGAGTTAGTGAGGTAATTGTAAAGTCTGTCTCCGTCAACCATTAAGTGGAGGCCTGTGGCTTAATATGCATGACAGCATGCTAGGGCCCATGTGAGGTGGCTAACAAGTGCCAACAATTATCAAAATCCATCATCCCTGAATCTCATTTCATCCAATTAGGTGAAGTTCCAGCCTGATATGTCTGGGCCAAGCTGCTGCTTAATCATTTGGCTATTCTTTTTATGTGTCTAGAACGACAGCACTTATAGGACAACTGATCCAAACTCATGAATATGGAGAACGATGGAAAACACAAGCCTTGCTATGCTGTCTAAATTGAACTAAGCTTTATTTCCCAATTCTTTGTTAAAATATTTCAAATTTCCTTCTCACATACAAGTTTTCTTGAAGAGTAGAAGACAGGGGAATAAGATTAGGAAATGACATGAGTACAGAACATCCTCGGCCCACAAAAGCACCACAACGTGTCTGACAAGCATCCAAACCTGCTACACTCCTGCTATGCAAAAAGCAGTCTGTCAAATTAAAAAGATTACAGTAGGCAAATTATACCCATATGACACATTGCATCTGCTGAGTTTTTAGAATGTGGAACCAGCGGCCAATTTGCTGTCCCATGGAGCCTGCCTCCAACATAAAACGACCATATAAGTCATTTGTGCAAGCAACTAATTACGACCTATATTTACATTTTAAGCGCCCTCTAGCAGGCATAAAAGTAATGACAGTATCCTGTTGCATCTGTTGTCATGAAATGATGTATAACGTCATTACCAATCAAAATGCGTTTTTATTAAAATGCAATATGTAGACTTTTTACACTGATCTCACAGTAATTCATACATATTTTATTAGGTGGCTTATTCGTTCGAATGACTACACCCAACCCCACCCCTAAACCTACCCCTCACACAAATCATGCAAAATTATGATTTATAGAGCATATACATTTTATGAGCACATGCATTCCCTGGGATCAAACCCATGATCGCATGATTACATCGTCGTATAATGTAATACTCTACCAACTGAGTTGTAGACGCTCTGATGGGTTGTATTTCAGGGATTTGGACAAACAACCTATATGGGCGTATTGGTTGGAGGACAGGTTGGTCCCATGAGAATGCAGAAGCTGAAGAGCTGTTAGTTTCAAAAAGTTGAATAATGACAGAGAACTCATATTATGCATTGTGGTGCAATCAGTGTGCAAAAAAACATGCAGTTTAAAACCCAAGGTTAATAAAACTTATGACAAGTAAAGGATAGTTCAGGCTGTAAAATGTCTTATTGTGCAAAAATTGTAACAGTTATATATTAATTTACTGAAATGATGATTGCATGTTTAGAATGTATATCTCTCACTGACCTGTGCATAATTGGTCAGGGAACATACAGGGATGCATTTCCCCAAAATATTGCTAGCTCATAATGGCCACACGTTTTAGTTTCTTGTTAGTTGATTAAAATAAATTTTGTATTAGAGCATTAAGCAAGCAAATATGTAGTGCAATCTATACACTCACCTAAAGGATTATTAGGAACACCTGTTCAATTTCTCATTAATGTAATTATCTAATCAACAAATCACATGGCAATTGCTTCAATGCATTTAGGGGTGTGGTCCTGGTCAAGACAATCTCCTGAACTCCAAACTGAATGTTAGAATGGGAAAGAAAGGTGATTTAAGCAATTTTGAGCATGGCATGGTTGTTGGTGCCAGACGGGCCGGTCTGAGTATTTCACAATCTGCTCAGTTACTGGAATTTTCACGCACAACAATTTCTAGGGTTTACAAAGAATGGTGTGAAAAGGGAAAAACATCCAGTATGTGTCAGTCCTGTGAGCAAAAAATGCCTTGTTGATGCTAGAGGTCAGAGAATGGGCCCACTGATTCAAGCTGATAGAAGAGCAACTTTGACTGAAATAACCACTCGTTACAACTGAGGTATGCAGCAAAGCATTTGTGAAGCCACAATACGCACAACCTTGAGGCGGATGGGCTACAACAGCAGAAGACCCCACCGGGTACCACTCATCTCCACTACAAATAGGAAAAAGAGGCTACAATTTGCATGAGCTCACCAAATGTGGACAGTTGAAGACTGGAAAAATGTTGCCTGGTCTGATGAGTTCTCGGTTTCGACATTCAGATGGTACAGTCATAATTTGGTGTAAACAGAATGAGAACATGGATCCATCATGCCTTGTTACCACTGTGCAGGCTGGTGGTGGTGGTGTAATGGTGTGGGGGATGTTTTCTTGGCACACTTAAGGGCCCCTTAGTGCCAATTTGGCATAGTTTAAATGCCACGGCCTACCTGAGCATTGTTTCTGACCATATCCATCCCTTTATGACCACCATGTACCCATCCTCTCATGGCTACTTCCAGTAGGATAATGCACCATGTCACAAAGCTCGAATCATTTCAAATTGGTTTCTTGAACATGACGGTGAGTTCACTGTAGTAAAATGGCCCCCACAGTCACCAGATCTCAAACAAATAGAGCATCTTTGGGATGTGGTGGAACGGGAGCTTCGTGCCCTGGATGTGCATCCCACAAACTTCCATCAACTGCAAGATGCTATCCTATCAATATGGGCCAACATTTCTAAAGAATGCTTTCAGCACCTTGTTCAATCAATGCCACGTAGAATTAAGGCAGTTCTGAAGGGGGTCAAACACAGTATTAGTATGGTGTTCCTAATAATCCTTTAGGTAAGTGTATATTTTCTTGCATACAAATACAAATTTAATTTTATGTCTTTTAGTTTAAGAAGTGAATTAAATCGCTATTTTTGAATGGAATCTTCAAACTACAGTCAAATATTGAGAAACAAAAATAGACAAACAATAGTCAGATGAAAGGGGTTTTGTATGGAATTACATTTGGTTCAATAATAATGAAGGAAACTTTATAAAACTGAACGTAACTTTTTCAGAAACTATCAAAAATATGCCATTACAAAAGAAAAAAAAAACTCAGTCGCACAAATGTCTCTCAAATTTCACAAAAGGCTCTTTAAATATGCTTCATTTTTTGATAATAGTTTTGCCAAAGATTTCGCTTATGCTTTGCAGTTTTCCGTTTGGTGTTTTTGACACAAACTTCTCGTGGGGATGGGCTTAACAGTGATCTACTCTAATTGGATAGTGAGCTTTTGATGGACAGGTGCTCTCTGAGCGGGAAGTACAGACGCCACTCAGTGGCACACATATCGGAAAGCTCTCACTGTGATTTGTATTACTAAATATGTAAATACTATTTGACCTTTGATCGTCTCAGCCTGTAAAGACAGCAAAACAGTTGATGTGATGCACATACACACAAAACACATCAGTTCCAGCTTGACAGCATAGTTGGTACTTTATTAAAATAAAATAGAGTGAACCAAACATCAGCGTGCCAACCCCTGTGTCACCATTGGAACTGAAGTACTAAGCCTATAATTTACATAACATCACAAATATGGAAATACTGTATTATAGAATATTTGGATTTGTGCCAAATGAGAGAGGTACGATACACAAGCACAAAGCTCCATTTCAAACAGTTGACAAGCCTTTGTCAGTAACTCATAGATACAGTAAACTAAAGTAATTTTTTAATGAGTTAGGTCAGATAAGTATCATTTGCATGTTACTATTTAAAGTGTTTGTCTGGGAATATAAATTTTAAATGCTTCCAAAAACCCCTCGGGTACGTATGTCACCCTCGTTCCCTGAAGGAGGGAATGGAGATGTCATATCATTGACGTACGAACTGGGAGCTCGCTTAGAAAGAACAATACACTTAGAGTGTAAACTAAACAACATATTTGGGCAGTTCAAGACTGACTGAGCACATACCTGTGTGAGGCATGCTGTCTGTTGGACTGAATCCAACTCCACACTGAGAAAAGAGATCCTCTGCATCGGGGAGAGTTTGCTCTTTTCCCAGTTTACCTGAAGGCCGAACCAGCTGAGGTGCAAGAGCAACAGGGTCCCTGTGTTCACACAACCGTTTAGGAGACTGAGCTAGTATGAGCCAGTTGTAAAGGTACTTAAGAACGTGAATGCCCTGCTCTTTCAGGGGAGCAAGTGCTGCCTCTGCAACTTTCATGAAGACACTGGGCAACAGTGCGCTTCTGTGTGAGCATCTTAAAGGGTAATTTGTGAAGGGCATGGTTCAAGACACGCAGCTCGATCATGTCCTTTCACCAGTAGGATTGCGATTTCTGCATTCAAGACAAGGGCATCTGCAACCCTCACAGAAGTGAGGACGACGCCCCTAAACTTGGGAGGTCACCAGGAGAACAAAATCGCATAGTTGAGTATGGTTGACTGCAGGAGCAAACAAGACAGACTTGGGAGCTCTAGCCAGGCTCCCAGATACCAAACAACTTGCACAATTAGAATCACCAATGTTCCCGCAGTGAGGCAGTGAAGAGGAACGCAGGGACAAGTGGCACCATCAGAATCACAGATGTTCCCGCAGTGGGGCAGTGAGGAGGAATGCAGGGACCTGGGCCAGGCATCTTGTAGCCGGTAGGAAGCAGGTTTGAGTGCATGCAACACCTACCTTTGTGCAGAGGGTGCGTAGTTAGTACATTTTACAGCACTCTAGAACTGCCCACTGCTGCTGTTTTGGTTACCACTGATCGTGAAGTCAGTGGCGGGAAAAAACTAAAAATATTTTTCTCCCGGCCCTCCTCCGGGGGAGGGAGTGGTGCATTGACCATCTACCAAAGAGAAGACTTCTCCATGTCTGGATTGTCCTCTTCAGGGCCTCTTGCTGCCCTGCGTCCGACTCTAAAATGCTGCTTTGTTGGAGGCTGCTGCGTTTGCTGCACGGGAGTGGGGAGCCACCCTCGGCAACGAGCATACTGAGGCACTGTCACCAGCTGCCGGATGCGGGCAGTTCTTACTCATGTCGGCCAGACACAGCCAGAGACGGTGCTCCTGGACCAAAACATTGGACATTGCATGGCCCAGAGACTGCTTAGTGACCTTGGTTGCATGTAGCGTGAGGTCAGTAGTGGTGCTCAGAGAACTTCTGGGTCATGACCATGCTCGTGCGGGTCCTTCAGTGCCTTGGCCTGATAAACCTACAACAACGCTATGGAGTGTAAGGCAGAACCAGCTTCTCCACAAGCCGCATATGCACTGCCGATCAGGACCAATGATTGCCTACAGGCCTGGGAGTGGAGCGATGGCTTGCTCTGCCAGGTAGCAGTGTTCTACCAGAGGGAACTCCATATACCCCCGCACTGCCCAACCATCAAGGTTGGTAAGGGAGAATGAGCAACCAGAATGGTTTCTGGCAGTGAAAGGTGTCATACACGATCCAATGAGCTCATCATGCACCTACGGAAAGAAAGGCACCAGTGTTGAGCCTGAAAACCAGCATGTGACCCCCCCGAGAAACCTGCAGTTTATCTTTGAGGGTTCGGGATGTAGTGGAGGCATCCGCTTGAGCCCAACCCTCTCGGTGGCCTGGGCAAGCATAGCCATCATCTCCAGATCTGAATCCAGCATCTCTGGGTTCCTCAAGCAGAAAAAGTAATGAGCAAAATGATATGGCTGCTTGGCTCTGAAGCGAAAAGCTGAGTATTCGTTGCACCTGTTGCCTAATTATACTCGCACTGCGATCAGCGGCAGCTGGATGCAATCATCACATACCAACGTGCATTGGCTCGTTTAGTTTACGCTGTGAGAGTGAGATCCCAATTAGTCGTTCACCAACGTGACTTGTAGTGACCGACTGAAAGGAAACAGATGTTACTGCAGCACCACTATCTATTCCGTGCTATTTTTGGAAGGTTATGTCAATTTTATTAGCATTGATACCAGGTGCTTCTGCACTAACCATTTATAGTTCAAGGATCGCAGGTCCTTAAAATTGACAGATAGACTGTGTGGGACTGTTTTATGCTGCTCTTGTTTTTCTGAGCCCTAGTTTTCTGAGCTCTGCTGTTTCTTGATTTCCTCCCCCATATCCATCCAGGCATGTGTCTGCTTCTTATTGAACTGCTTCAGAGAGCCAACTGTTTTCTTAAGCTTGTGAATTCAGTGGAAGTGCTCCTGGCACTGCAGGAGCTGTGTTTGCTGCTCAGACAAGGCTTTTTTGCTTAATTTGGTTGCACGGTGTGAATAAAAATAGTGACCAAAAATCAAGATGCCAGCCATAAGCTGAATTCAATGCATTTAGTTTTTCTGAATTAAATGTGGCACTATTATTCATGTCTGCTGTTTGCACACATGGTTCAAGAAAAGTTGCTCACATTAGCTTAAGATTCAGATGGCAGTAGCCATCAGAGTTTCACCTTGTGTAAGTCAGAAAACAGCTTTGTATTTGGAGTCAGAAAGTACTTTGCACCTTCTAGATCAATAAATGAAGGTTACTGAAGGATCAGATGTGCTGGTAAACATCCCTGTACCAAAAAGACAGCTCATTGTGTGTTTAAGGTCACATTCTGTGGTTTGCATCTTCCACAGTGCCATTTACTACAGTATTTTGTGTATAAAAGATGAAAACTTCACACTTTATTTAAATATGCAATTCTCACTTTATCTAACTATCAACTATGAAGTTTGTCTCAGTAAACTTCTAATTTGCTGCTTATAAATCGTTAGTGAGGTAGTTGTTAAATTTAGGTGTGGGGTAAGATTAAGGGATCTAAAATATGCTCATGCTGAATAAGGTATCAATATGTGCTTTGTAAGTACTAATAAACAGCCAATATACTAGTGATATGCAGCTCTAGTTAATAGTAAGAATTGGCTCTTAAAATAAAGTGTTAATGAAAATTCTGTCATCGTTCACTCACCTTGTTGATGTTCCAAATCATACGGTTTTATATTTTTGTGTGGAGAACAAAGTAGATTTTTTAAGTGTTCACTATAACAAAATTAGAGAACTTCAGGATTGCACAAATTTGCCCAGAAGGGTCTATTTCAATCAAGGCCAGAGGTTGACAGCCAAATAATGGTGGTGTTGATTGTTCTTTGATTTCCGTGGCCTATACACCATTATTCTCGGTTTGAGTGCCACTCCTCAAGAGCTTTTTGTAGAGTCCCAGCCTCCAGGATACAGTCCACCCTGATTGGCAGGTCAGAAAAGGTTGCAGACACACCACTGTGGTGACTGGCCTCGATATCGCCCTGCAGCTGAATTGCTGAGTGGCTGGAAGATACAAGAAACCCCAGAGGGACGCTGTCTTGGTTGCCACCTGCCTTATCTCTCTTCATCTTCACACCGTCAATGGGGAAAAAAGGATAACTGGTGGGTGGCAAAAGCTATTGGCCACTTAATACAAGCTAAAATACTCTCCTCTTTGTGACAGTCGATTCCTGCACCTGCCACTGCATTTTCAGTTGGTGCTGCTGATGTGAAGAAAGAGGAGAAGACAGGGACAGGCAATGACAGATGGAGAGTGACCTCGTACCACTCTTTCCCTTCCTTCCAGTGTGCGTCATTTGGCAGTGCTACTGTTTAAGCACAGTTAACACCCAAATTAATGAGCTTTTGTCTGTGGTTAGAGGCTAATCCAAATTGTCTTTGTCTTTAATGGGCAGAGCCACACAGAATCTGCCACAGACAGCTCAGCAGATTTCCGCAGAATTAGAATGTCCATCATTCACGAAATGCATTCTCAGCATAGCAGACACTGCAGACACTGTTCTTCTTTCATGTCATCTGCACTCACAACGGACTTATTTAAGCAGGATAGTTAAATTCAGTAGGTTTGTAGCACTGTTTCTCAAAGTGTGGGTCTCAGAATTTCCTAGCTCTCGAATTTCATGATGATGTTGGTACACCTCATCTCTCATCCTTCATCATTGTTTTTCACAGATGAAAGGGTCTTATACCTTTGAAGTGACATGAGGATGATTAATGGGCAAACTACGCTTTTCAGATTGCTCTTGCAAAGCAGCATAACTGCTTATTTAAAGTCCTACTGAAGTGCCTAGAAATGCACAGCATAATTCAGTGTATTGATGTAATTTCCACTGAAACAATATTGGATATCAAACAAATATCGAGTGGCTCATCCCTGTTTTTAAAAATAGCTTTTGGGTTACATTGCACACTAGAAGAGGAGTATTTGGCAGCTTGTAAAAGTCACGGTTTTATTTTAAAATGAAGATTTCCTCTTAAGATTTATTATGGTACTGTTACGACTAGGAAAAAAAAAATTCATATTTTTCATTTATGCTGATAATGTTCAGTTAGAAATGTGTGTAATATAATGTCATGGTACTGAATTTCAGTAGACTGTACCAGGGCCGTAACTACCATAGACATTGGGTGGAACAAGTCACCACCAATAATTAAAAGTGACCAAACTCTCCCCCCTAATATTTGAAATGCAGTGATCTTCTGCAATGCATTACGCAGTGCTCTTATTAGGATGACAAAAAAATTTCAAAGTACTATTTTCAGTCTACTCTGCCTTTACGCTCGTCAGTGTCAAAATAACTGATATGTTTACTGTTCAGATCCCAAAATATGAAACAGTTTCCAGCACTGATAATAAATCAGCATATTAGAATGATTTCTGAAGGATCATGTGGCACTGAAGACTGAAGTAATGATGCTGGAAATTCAGCTTTGATCACAGGAATAATAATATTTTAAAATATATTAAAATAGAAAACTGTTATTTTAAATTGCAATGCATTTTCACAAAATGTTTTTTCAACAGCTGTAAAAAAAACTTGCTGATCCCAAACTTTTGAATGGCAGTGTGTGTGTGTGTGTGTGTGTGTGTGTGTGTATATATACAGGTGCATCTCAATAAATTAGAGTGTCATGGAAAAGTTTATTTCAGTAATTCATCTCAAATTGTTAAACTCATGTATTAAATAAATTATATGCACACAGACTGAAGTAGTTTAAGTCTTTGTTTCTTTTAATTTACAGTTTTGGCTCATATTCAACAAAATCTCAACAAATTAGAATATGGTGATATGCCAATCAGCTAATCAACTCAAAACGCCTGCAAAAGTTTCCTGAGCATTCAAAAAGTTTGGTTCACTAGGTCATTGGTTCCCAACCTGGGGGGGCACGGGAGCGGATATGCTTTGAGGTGAATAAAGATGCATAAAATGTTCTACTAATAATTTTATATAAAAATATTGTTTCAAAGTTTTTAAAAAATCATATGCTAACAATGCCAATTTCAATTACAATTTCATTATTTCAAATGTAGGCGCGTTGCGCGTGGCAAGCGCGCTCATAATGTAAGAGACGCCGACGCGACCACAACAGTGCCCAACATCAAATGGCAAACATAATGCAAGGGGAACGAATCTGCTCTTTATTGTGTGGTTGACGGACCGTTTATCAGTTTGGACCAGTGCAGCATGAGCCGATCGTGATCATGCGACGCTGTTACTATACAGTGCTAATACGAGATCCAGAGAGCATTTGAATTTGCCACAGAAGTAATAACATCGCTGCGAGATCTAGAGAGAAACATTCACATTTCACCGTTATTAACGGATCAAACAGCGCGTGGAAACCAGGAAGAAACATTGTTCCTTGAATGAAATATCCAGTGTCCAGTGTGAACCGAACCGTGAATTTTGTGAACCGTTACACCCCTCTATATATATATATATATATATATATATATATATATATATATATATATATATATTGACCAACTAAAATTGACCAAACAAAAATTAAAGTATTGAGGAAAATAAATGTGCTTTTTGCAAACAAAAATAAAAAATTGCAAAAGAAAATAAATTTTTGGGAGAAATTTTTTTTAGTTTTGCCATCAAAAATAAAGAATCGCAAAACAAAATGAAACCGCGCGAAAGCAATGATTTTGCAATACATATTTTCCATGGCTATATCTATTAATTTATTTGTAACATTTTATTTAGCTTTTATTTCATGTGTTAGTCAAGTTTGAGCTTGTGATGCCGTTTTCCCTTTGCGCTTCACTTTTCTGCATGTCTCTCTTTGTTGCACTGTTTTGACGTGGGGGGTGGGGTCAAGGGACGGGGGCGTGTACCACATGCCTCCCTGGAAGTGACGTCATTGGCCCGAATGTAAAATGATGCAATTCACTTCATAAATTATAACTTACATCATTAAAGAGGTCTACGACTCAAGTTTCACATTGATCTCGACTTCGTTTTTCTTTTACATGACTCCTGGCATAAATTAATAAATGAATGTCATTGTAAGATAAAATAAATAAATACATAAATAATAATAAATTATTATACGTAGAAAACAGTGCAATCAGTTTGGTTGTTGCACAGTGCACATTCAATAAATGCACAGTTAAACAGGTGAGTTTTGAGTCTAGATTTAAATGTGGCTTATGTTTTAACACATCTGATCTCTTCTGGAAGCTAATTCCAACTGCTGGCGGCATAATAACTAATTGCAGACTCCCCTTGTTTTGTTTGAACCCTTGGTTTTTCTAACTGACTCAGTCCTAATGATCTGAATGGTCTGTTAGGTTTATATTCAGTGAACATAGCTACTATATACTTAGGTCCTAGGCCACTGACCAAGATTCTTGACTTGATTTTTTGTTGCTTGGCCCCTGGATTCAAGGTATGCATTCACCGTGAGAACTGCATCTTTGTTTACAAATGCAATGACTTCAGTTTTCTTCTTGCATATACAGGCTAAAAAAGAATTGAGCCGTGTGGGACTCTGCATGTCATGGACATCCACTTAGACTTATGGTCTCACATAACAACCTCTCCCTTCTAAGTATGACCTGAACAAATTGAGAACCATTCCATAAAGCCCAATGCATTTTTCCAGTCTCTCTAGAAGTATTTTATGATTGACAGTGCCAAATGCAGCACTGAGATCTAAAACTGATATTTTGCCAGAATCAGAATTTAAGCAAATGTCATGTATTATCTTAATGAGTGCTGTCTCTGTGCTTTGATGCGGTCAGAAACCGGATTAAAAATGATCCAGGAATTTATTTGAATTTAAGTATTCATTCAGCTGATTTAAAACTACCTTTTCAATAATCTTGCCTCTAAAAGGAAGATTTGATTTTGATCTATAGTTGCTCAATATGCTGTCATCAAGATTGCTCTTTTTCAGATGGGGCTTAATAACTGCAGTTTTCAGGGAGCTTGGAAAATTCCCAGAAAGAAGTGAGGTGTTCAGTACTTCTAAGAGATCTGCTTCTAAACAGTTAAGCACACTTTTGAAAAAAAAAAAAAGATATGGAAAGAGTGTCAAGAGAGCGGATTTTGCTCTCTAAAAGTGTGCTATCAACTGCTTCAAAAACAGACATAGTATCTTCTTTTTGAAAATGCAGTTGAATCTGTCTGACCTCTGCAGAACTTGAGGATGTGTTAATCGCCTTTCTGGCATTATTGATCTTCTTCGAAAAGAAGGAAGCAAACTCATTGCATTTGCTGTTGGGGAGCATTTCACTGGGAATCTGACTTGGGGGAGTGATTTTTCTCTAAACAGTACCAAAAAGAGTGCGAATGTTGTTTAAGTTACTGTTTATAGTTTTTTTTTTTTAAAGAAGGTCTTTCTAGTTGTGGTTAGTTCCACATTGAAAGCTGAAGGCTGTCCTTATAGATTTCTATAGTGAATTTCAAGTTTTGTCTTCTGCCACATCAAATCAGCTTTTCTGCATTGTCTTTTCATACTCTGTGCTCCTGTTGATTTTTCTCCAGGGTGCTTGAAAGTGTGTATATATATCATCTTAAAATGTATCTATCAACTTGGTAGCAAAGTACTGATATTTTTGACAAGCACTAAAATATAGTTGTGCATGGTACTGGTGTTATCTCTTCTCCTCATAACTGCTGTTTATAATGCTGTTTACATTGTTTGAATGCCTCCTCTGTGATGTAAAATACAGCATTCTGTGAAGAATTCTGATTGGATATGTTTTGACTACTCGAGCATGCATTAACCATAATGCATACAAAGAGTTTGCAAGTACGACGTGAATTTTAAGATTACAATATTGCATGGAGCTTTTACTTTCTATGACCTTATCTATGTTGCATGTAAAATTTAAATATGTAATGTAATAATTAGGGTTGTGCCTGAAGCCAAATACCTTATTCGGAATGGCACAAATAATGGCTTCAAAAACCAATAACAGACAAGTAATAATTCTGCCTGAATACTCGGCTGAAGCTGGCACAGTCCGGTGTTTGCTAGATAACAGGTGAGCCAGGGGATCAGCACAATATAATACACAGACCTCTAAAGTCATGCAACAGAGTGTGAAGTGAATGAATGTAAACTTTATGAGTGAAAAGAACGCAAATCAAACACCGCATTGCTGTTGCCTCCAGTGCATCTCTCAGAAATCAGAGCTTTGCAAGAGTAATATCCCCTATAATAATACATCATACACATTCTATTATTTATATATATTTAAAAGTCAATGATTTAAACCTTAGGCTACAATATGTTTCGAATGAATGGAATAAGCACAGTGTGCTCACCAATCAAACAGCCATGTTGAGCTTCTCAGTCTCTCAAAAACCAAACCAGTTCTCTCCCGAGAGCAGGCTAAAAATCAGCTTAGGTACAAATACATCTACTTGTCCTACATCTTTGCATCTTTATCTTTTGCTGGTCTGTGTGGCACAAACACATTTGTTTAGTGAAGTTCACTAAACATTAAGACTCGCTTAAAGCTGCGGTAGGTAACTTTTGACGCTCTAGCGGTTAATAAACAGAACTGCTTGCGTCTTGCGGAAGAACATCGTAGCCGGAACTACTTCTCTCTGTTTATGTCTATGTAGAATCACAAAGGTACTGGGTTACTCCGCCGCTGTTCCCCCGAAGCAATCTAAAATAGTCCGAATATAAACACTTATTATAGGTGCACCGTAGTGATTCAGGACAAGCTAAAAACACGGTTTGGAAAATGGATTCATGGTGTACTCGCTTATTATATACATTTTCCTACATTTTGAACACAAACAAAGTTACGGAGCGCAGCTCTGATTGGTTGATTTCTTACCGGGAGCGGTCTGTAACTGCAAATGGCAATAGGAGCACTGGGAGGAGTCAGAGGAGCTTGATTTTTACACAGATTATCTGTCTCATATTCTACTGTCAGGACATAATGACAGGTTTAACAAATATGTAAAAAATATATATTTACAAAAGTTAACTACTGCAGCTTTAAAGAGTTCTGCATATTGAAAACGTGAGCATTGAATTAATTCAGTCGTGTTCAAATGATCAGTAAACATTTGTCATGACATCTCTCTGCTTGCATGATAAATATTTTTTAGAAATGAATAATTATTTTAGGTTAACATGACATACTTTTTTAGTGATAACTATGAAAAAAAAGATATAAGGCATAAAGGTCTTATCAAGTAACTGTACGGCGTAGTATACGAATGCAGATACAAAAAATACAAATAAAAAAGACAAATATAGATACAAAAACTGGCTGTTACATGAAAATTTAAATATGTAATGTTTAATAATTACAAAGTTTTGATAATTTGCATATGTAATTGTGGCATAAGGCTATGAATTAATAAATGTTTAGGAATAAAAAAAATTGTCTTTACATTTATTTTGAAAAAGGAAGCTTGCGATTGTTTCCGATGAGTGCTTACAGTGTTCGGCCAATCACAATGCACTGGGTCAGCTGGCCAATCAGAGAAGATTGCACTTGTCAGCAGGAGGGACTTGTAGAAAACGATTAGTTTGAGAAAGGCGGAGCATAGAGGACCTACAAGAATGTACATTATTTGATAAATAATGTTTTTTGAACATTAAAGCATGTCAACATTTTCTGTTAAACCAAATAAACAAAATAATGATCTATTAAAAAGCATCATATGACCCCTTTAATGTAAATGTAAGTTGTATAGCTTTTTTCAAATAAACTGATTTGTCCTTCACGAAGCACTGAACTCATTTGGTGTAGAATTACTGTGCTATTACAGTATAGTCCAATGACCTTTATACTATTTATACTTGTTCTGTAGGTGATATGACTGCACAATGAATGTTTAAAGAAATAGTGTACACCAAAATAAAAATAGATGAACAATCAAAGGAGTTTTTCAAAACAAAAGTTGAGAAATGTAGCAGTTTAACGTGACCTTCCTCTGCAGTGAATGGGTGCCATTAGAATTAGAGTATACACAACTGATTAAAAACATCTCAATAATCTACAAGTATTCCACACCACTGCAGTCCATCAATTAACACCAAAATCCACCAACATACAGTATTTGTTAGAACTAGTTTGGACTGTTTTTACATATTAACATATGCAAAAATATCTGTGCTTTTGGGCTTTTCAGTTCACAAGATGGTAATTGATGGATTAAAGTCATGTGGATTTCTTGTGGATTATTGTGATGTTTTTATAAGCGTCTCTTATTCTGATGGCATACGTTTAATGCAGAGGATTCATTGGTGAGGAAAGGATGGAATGCTAAATTTATCCTAATCCGTTCCAATGAAGAAACACCCTCTGGCCATCCAAGATGTAAATGAGTTTGAGAAAACTGTCATCCAACCTGTTCAACAATGTTAACAAATCAAACTTTAAAAACACCTAATTGTGAAACTGAATGATTATGCTTGGCAGGCCACATATAATCCATTTCAATAGACAAGATATGAGCTGTTTGAAATTCATGAACCATTCATTTGAGTGTTTTTATTTTTTATTTTTATTATTATTCAGAAATGTTCTGCTTAAGCCACACCACTCTGCTTGAACTTGTATAATGAAGTGCCGTGATTCCTAAACAAACAATTATCAAACCTGGTTTCTTCTTGATTGACTGCCTTTCTTGCAGTCTTACCAGTTAAATTCATCTGGAGGCTGGTGCCTTGACAGTGCAGGAGTCTGCCTGGCCAATTGCCTCAGCCAGCCCGGCGGGATCTCTGATACACAAAAACCAATATGAGAGATATTCAGTAAACACAGAACACCGCGAGGGACAGATAAAAGCCTTCCACTAAACTGTTGTCACAAGGTTTTCTTAAGCTTGTGAAGCAGTTCTAGTTCATCTTCTCTTTCCACTAAAGGGACATGTTTGATCGGACTGCTAGTGGGTATATAAACCTCAGCGGTTCCATCCGACATCTGGCCATTGTTGTGCATGACAGCACTGGGTCTGAGGAGGTGGGGACCTTTCCTTTCACAAGCAAAGAAAACAAATTCTCCCAGCATAACAGAATTAGGAACGGCTTCTCTTGGAACTTGCCTGCTTCTTGTAAAATTATAAAGAAATGGAATAAAATGCTAAAGTTAGTTGTGTATTTTAGGGATGTACATTATACTATATAATAGCCTTGAAACATTAAAGAAAAAGAAATAACAAATGGTTTGAGTGATTGTTTGTGATTTAATTGTATTTGCATTTGGATTAATGACATTGTGATTGACTTTAAACATATTCAGAAATACATAAAACGTCACACACTCATAGGAACGCCCACTTGGAGGGCAAAACGAAGCTTTGCTCCACTGACCACCAGCTTTTACGCAGTTTGCATTAAGTAGTAATGTAGTAAAAATCACATATTAGGTGAAGGTGAAATTCAGTAAATACCTTATAGATGATAGAAAGCCATTAAGTGGATTGCATTCATATTCCGAACTCATCGGCTTGTCTATGTAATCTCTGCATCATTAATATAGTGATTACAGAATTTAATCTTTTAATATTACGATTTAAATATATTAAGTGCTTTTACATCGTTTGTCGCACTGTTTAATGATTGAAATATTGCCGCGGGTGCTTAATGTGGATCCAAATGGCCAAAACTTGCATTTTGTTCATATACCTTTGTTTTATTCTTTTGAGAGGTGATATAAATATTTGCTTCTGTGAAACAGATAGAAAACTGACAGGTTTGTGCTGCAGTTCTATGGATGTTTTGCCCTCCAGGTCTTCTAGCCGGTCACATGACTGGAAGCCATCAATAATGAGCTTGGTTTTCATTTATTTATCCAAAGCCAAAAATGTCAGGTGGTACAACATCCTTAAAAGGATGAGATATCTAAAGTAGTTAATAAACAGGAGATATCCCTGTAGTCTAGGGGTGTGTGATATATATATCGTCTCCGATAACATCGGAATTGTTGTATTTTGCAAAAACCATTGAAAGCCACAGAGAGCATGCACCTGTTATGTGAATCTAGTGTGAGTGCACATTTAGACTGTGTTCTTTTACTGCGTGATTCAATCTAATGTATTTAGAATGATCACAAAATGCAAGATATGGTGGCAGAAAATGTATATCTTAGGGCTATGCCCTGTGTTTTGTTCGATTTATATTTATTTGGTTTACATTACTAATACGAATGTGTGTTTTCTATCGTTTGTTTAAATACAATATTTGGTTTATTTATCTTGTCGAAGGTGCACATTAGGTAAAGAAAAAATGATACCAATAGGTTTCATTTTAATAGAGGAAGTGCGGCCTTCCTGTTTTCCATTTTATACCATCAAATGGAGTTCTGAGATTTATTTGGAAATTTGTATATACATGTATTGTATTGTTCACTTTTTGTATGTATTTTTGTAATGTTGATCTTATTTGATTATTAACTTCATTTTCAGTTGAGCTTATGTAGATGTTTATGTGTGTATATGATTTTTCTTGTTGTTTTTACTGTGTTTGGGAAGGTTTGACCCTCGGGTGTAAAGGGCCATTCTTTGCCTCTTAGGAGTTGGTTCTGGTTGGCGTCTCCGTGTGGAGGGTCAACTTTAATGTCTCCTATGTTATTTGTGAGTCAGTAAACTCCCTTTTAACTGCAAGCCATCTTTATCCTGCATTAAAGTGTGTAAATGCATCTAAATACCACTTCATATGCAGCGTCTGTTTCTCCTCTGCATTACAATCAATTTAAACTTGTTGGGAAATATTGATTTCTATCAGTGCGAACTGACCACCACTTGACCAAAACCTTAGGAGTCAGCTGTCCAAGGTAGTCCTTAAGATATATCAGCACAATAACACAGAAAAATATAGTTTAATTATCGTTCTCAATAAACTCTCAGAAAATATATATTATTTTACAGAGATATTTTGTCAATATCACACTACTTAGACTCTCATGTGCTGACATCAAAAAGTTTAAATTAAATTGTAATGCAAAAAGTATTTTTTTTATTATGGTTGTAGGATAAACTGCCTTTATGCTTATTGTAATATTAAATGAATGTAATAAAACATAATAAAAATAAACATAATTGAAAGTAATAAGCATTAGAAAATAGCTCACAAGTAAAACATATGGTAATGAGGAATTATACTAATAGGATTTATTTTTAACCAGTACGTAATTATCTGTTTATATATTTATTGAAAATAATGTCAATGTCTACACCTGCATGTGTTCAATATATAAGGTAAATGTGTAATTATTAGATTTTATACTTGTTCCAGTACATTATATATTTTACTTAAGAGCCATTACATTTAAAGATTCAGTAATATTGAATCCTGGTAGATTCTAGGAGAATGTCTTTCCCATCACCCCGGCCTCCAGTTGGAGCATTGCTTGGGCGCTGTGATGACTGACATTCAATTTTCTTGTTTTGTAGGCCCTGTCACTTTAGCTTTATTTTTCTACTGACAAACCTAAAGTCATCACATACACACTAGGTCCTACCACACATGAATAAGTGAAAACATCATCAGTTTCCACGTCTCCAGCAATAAGCCGGCCGGATTCTAATCTCTCCCATCAGTAACAGCTGCTTAGTTTAAAACGGCTTTAGCTTTAACAGTGTCTGATACTGCAGTTACAGTGTTAATCAGAGAAACTGTTAGTGTTAGGGTTTCTGTGTCACTCTCTGTTAGATTAAAGCTGCTAAATACTCTCCACCACAGTGTGACAGATTAATAGCTCGGATGTGTTTTTAAGACATCGTGGTTGTTAATATAGTATTTTTTTTTTCTTTTATGCAACACCTGTGGTGCTAGAAAAGATTGCATTAGTGTGAGGCTCTCTCTCTCTCTCTCTCTCTCTCTCTCTCGCTCTCTCTCTATCTATCTATCTATATATATATACTGTATATATATATATATATATATATATACTGTATATATATATATATATATATATAAAAGGGATAATGCCAGCTGTGCATTAAAGAACCACCCGTCACAAAGCGGAGGACAGATACCTAGATAGATAGAGAGAGAGAGAGAGCGCAAATGTGATGGCAGAATCATCAGATCATTATGAAACATCCGGCTGCAGTTATGTTGTTATTACAGGTCACATTATTTCGGGAGTTCATTGCGCATTTATCAGTAATTTTCCCTTCCTTACAAGCCTTCATTTGTGGTCCTTAATTGTATATCTAAAGCTGTTAAGGGTAATCTTAGCTCTTTAAAACTGATAGAATGTAATCGCAACTGTGTAACTGGAGTAATCCTCTAAATCATCATCTTCATTTAATTTTCTTCACACAATTTTCCCGCTCTATAAGATTAAACTGAGATGAGGAACATAGGCTGTCAAGGATGACCCTCTGCTCAGAGCAGAGTCACAAGGAGAATATTAGGAGAAATGCCTCTGAGCAGCTGCTGCGTCCTCCTGGACCTTCCTATTAAGTAGGAGGAAAAAGAAATTAATAACTTGGAAATGAAAATATATAAAGCGTGTTAAAAACTACAAACATGGAGGATATCCAAAAACAGTGTTTAATTAAATAGATTTAGATAAACAGCAATTAAGGGATTGATTTGAGTGATTAATAATCAGTCTCTTGATGAGAAAATATTTTCTCACACTTTAGTTTGGGGACCAACTATTGTTGCAATGTGCTGCTTATTAAAGGGATAGTTCAACCAAACAAATGAAAAATCTGTCATTAATTACCCTCCCTCATGTCGTTCCAAACCTGTAAGAAATTTGTAAATTTTTGGAACACAGATTTGGATATTTTTGATGAATTATGAGAGCTTTCTGACCCTCCATAGACAGCAACGTAAATACCACGATTGAGATGTAATTTTACAAATCTATGAAAATAATTATTTTACGCAAAAAACAAAAAAACAAAACAACTTTATTCAGCAATTTGTCTCCTCTGCGTCACCCAACATCAACTATGCATGCTCTTCTGTGTCAGCTGCGCCACGTGAATACACGGATACCATAGATTACGGTCAATGGATACTCTCCAAAATAGTGCTATAGGATGGAGACAAATTGTTAAACAAATTGTTTTAATGTTCTTTACGACGTGAGATTGAGTAATTATTTACAGAATTTTTAATTTTGGGTGGACTATCCCTTTAATAGTAAGGTAGTTGTAGGATTACTAATGAAAGGGGATCTAAAATATGATCATGCAGAATAATGCATTTGCAAACATAAACAGCAAGTTTGCTAGTAATATGAACTGCTAATAAGCAACTAGTTAATAGTGAAAATTGGTTCCTAAACTAAAGTGTTACCAAATATTTATTTAATGTTATCCATGTTAGTTTTCATCTGCAACAGCGTTGTGAACTTTAATAAAGATGGTCATTAACTTTTGAATGCATCATTATGCAAACACATTAGGAGAGTTCTTGGCATGAAAGACCAGCGATGGGCAAATCAGCATGCATTAAAATCAATCGACCTGTTAAAGACACAATTATGAGGACATAGTGTGTACCAAAGCTTGTGGACTATTCTGCTACACACTCAAAGGTATGTACTTTTACTTTACAAAAAGAAGGTCATAGTACTAATTAAGTCAAAGCAACGTTTTTATGGCTCATGGTAGAGTGTACAAAAATCATAACTTATAAAATATCCATTTCATTTAAGAAGAAGTGCGGCAGCTCATTGGGTTTTGGAACAGAGCTGGTGATTCATGACATGAGAATCACATTTTCCTTGAGCTTTTGACAAATAAGAGGTCTTTGTACCTCTTAAAAAAATCCTGCAAGTTTCAGAGCTTAAAACTCATAGCCCTCTCATTATGAACAAAGCATTTCTGTAATCAAGCTCCAAACAACTTTGGAAGCACCTCTTAAAAGTAATGTTTTCTAACAAGATCGGTTTAGTCTGCTTGCTAGTGTTTCTGGAGTAAAACCATGAATTCCCTTCCCAATTCCATCTTTTTTCCCTGTGACTTCACCCACATGCCATTAGGGAGATTTTGCATTGCAGCATCAAACAGCTTTCTTTGCCTAATCTTGTTTGAAGTCTTGAGAGACAGCTGAAGTTTTCCACGGCACTTTGCTACATCAAAGCTCATCGAGGTTTCAGAGATTCAGAGGTAGAGAGGAACACGTGGATGTAACGCTGATGTTCTGTCATGAGCAGGAGTGGCACCGCTGACCAAATTAGCTTTTCGGAGGGTCGCTGCTCCAGCAGAGAGGAGATCTGTCTATAGTCCAGTGTTTTTGCTCTGTGGACTTCAAAGAGGTACAATTTACATTCTGAGAGTGTTCACAGTTTGGTTACACTGAATGAAGCACACCGAGTTTGCGCAGACATAATTGCGTTCAATGAAATAATTTATATATATATATATATATATATATATATATATATATATATATATATATAAATAATTACAAAAATGATAGATAGTTACCCAGACTAGTAACTAGTTCCACCAAGGAATAGGGCACGATTGAAGTTTTTTCGTCCAATGTAGCTCTCAAATCTGAGAGTCATAATTGTCAACTACTTACAACATAAAAAATGTGAATATGATTGTAGACCATAACGGGATGCCAAAGACATACGGACTGAAACTGCACAGAATGCATTACAGCAATCAGAGCCATTTACCAGAAAGCCCAAGGCTGTGCTTTTTGGACAAAGCATTCATTGCACATGAAGCTAAAAATGTGTTGATGGCAAAAAGATGTGCGCCCAGATTACTCCATTAGCACTGATCACTGTCTTGTGCTTTGGTGATTTGTCCAATGGGTTCTGGCAGCCCACTTTCTCCAAATGCTGGCCATGAATAATGAAACAATCAAGTTGGCTGCAGTTAAATCGATGCATCTAACGTGCTAAACAACAAAGTTGAAATAAAAAATAAATAAATAAACTGCCTGCTCTGATTGGCTCACAGCATGCGTTTAGTCCCCTGCTTCAGCCACATTCAATGGCAATGTGATTAGAGGGCCTTGAATAGCCTCTCCATTGGAGGTTGACTAAATTATGTGAGAGGGATGGTGGCTGAATACAGGTAGAGAGGTGCCCGCTCCAGTTTGTGCATTAGCCATACTAAAACTCTGCCAGACTTGTTAAGTTTAAAGACTCTTGTTTGCAAGGGATTGGAATCTTAACAAATTGAATGACCCTGGATCAGATTTCACTTAACTAGGTTGACCATATGTCCTCTTTTTCCTGGACGTGTTCTGCCAGTGATTTCTAAATTAAGAATCCTGAATAAAGCCACTGAATAACAGAGGTGGGTAGAGTACCCAAAAACTTTACTCAAGTAAAAGTAAAAGTAATTCTAGAAATATTTACTCAAGTAAAAGTAAAAGTACTAGTCTCGAATAGTTACTTGAGTAAGAGTAAAAGAGTATCGGATAAAAAATCTACTCAAGTAGTTAGTTACTTTGGGTCATATATACGGAGCCTATTTTTATTTAGATATATAGATAAATGTACATAATGTATGTGTGCGTGTGTAAATGTATATATTTCATCAGCCTTTACTCCAATTTATTATAAAACCCTGTCTGTTTACTTAAGTAACAGATATAGGTTTCATGCCATAACATATTTTTAATACGACTGACTTTATATTAAATGTGAATTTAACATTGAAAGTTAATGTGATATAAATATTGCTACTAATCTTTCATTGTTCAGAAAGAGAGCAAATAACATTTACATTATTAAAGATCATTTTCACTGACAGTCTAGATTTCAATCACTCTCAGAAACTCCCATTAAAATCACTGAAACTGTTAACACTGTGAAATCAATATCTTAATTATAGATTCATACACACATCTGCACTTTGTCGTTTCTAACGAAAGAATTCGGCAGATAGAGGTATTCAGTCAGTGAGCGAGTGAAGGAAGCACCGGCATTTCAGCGATGACTCATCGGAACACCTCTGATTGGCCTGATTGCATTCAAACGAACCGTGTGTGATTGGTTATAATGCGCAACGCTGTAAAAACGCGTCTGTCTCTGGCTCAGCGCCAGCAAGCGATCACAGATCTGAATTTAACAGCTGATGATATGACTTGCTGAACGTACTCGCACCGGTGTGATTGTATTAAAATTAATAAAATCTTAATCGGCTATTTTTTTGTCTTTTGGAAGCTGCATTCAACTTGACTCCCCTCTGTTATAAGCCACACACGTACAACAAACTACTGTCATAGTGGTATCGTGTACTGTAATCGAATGTAGCCCAAGTTATTATCTGTTAAACAGTAGACAGCACACGCGTTCATCTAATAAGGATCTCCATCGCAAGCAAATAATAGCCTTTGCAGATTTGCTTTCAATTCAGTGCAGTTCCATCGCCCCGTTTTCAACGCTGCTGATGATAAACGTTACAACTCTGAGTGAACCGCTTCAGACGCTCAGCGCGTGCAGCATGGAACTGAACGACTCAATCAAACTGATTCATGAACCAATTCACTCGTTTGCCAATTGGTTTGATCCATAGACAGTAAAAGAAATGGACACAGCGACCCCATTGGAACTCAATTGAGACAAATGAAGCCCAGTTTTAGCGTTTTTTAGCACTTCCGTTTCTGACGCGCAGACTCAAACGAAGATTGACGACGTCAGCAACCTGTCTGCCAGATGTAAATCTTCTAAGTGGCTGTGCGTGCAAACTGCCATCGTTAATCTTGCAGAGACGGCGAGCTTGAGCGGGGAGTTCTTTGTCGTGAGTGAGCAGGAGTAAGTATTCTGATTAATTATTTTGTATAGTATTTTAAAATGTAACGCCAGTACGCCATATTAAGTTAATTGCCTGCGAGCTTCTCCACCTGTCTGTACGGTAATGCGACAGCGAGCCGAGTGGTTATGACGCAATCGTTAGCCTATTTTTTACAAAAACTGTTTATACGGGGCCATAATGTAACATAGAAGGTAATGGAGCCCTTTATACATTGTCGTGTATCTTTAGAAATAAATAATGGACAAACAGAGTCTTTAAACGCCTCAGATGTAAAGTTATTCGCTGTCAAAGTGACGCCAAAATGAATGGGAGTCAATGGGAATGCTAACGCAAGTGAAGTTCTGCTAAAAGATGGCAGCCCCCACCCGACTTCAACTTCCGGTCGAGTTCCTTGCCCCTTGGTTTGATCAAGCCTTTGAACAGAATTGACTCAAAAGAATGAATCATTAGCGAATGGGCATCGCTCATTTCCCAGAGAAAAGTAGACTGCGCGTTTGGAATAAACTGAACCATTTATAACATTTATTGCATTAAGATAAAGTAACGAGAGGAGCGTCGCCCACAGTAACGAAGTAAAAGTACAGATTTTTCCCAAAAAAATTACTCAAGTAAGAGTATAAAGTACCCATTTTTAAATATACTCCGAAAAGTATTAGTTACCCCGAAAAATTACTCAAGTAAATGTAACGAAGTAAATGTAACTCGTTACTACCCACCTCTGCTGAATAATAAAAAAAAGGTAATTGTGACTTGTATATCACAATTCTGCCATTTGCCACAGTTGTGAGTGCACATCCCTTAATTTTTTTTTTTTTTTTTATTGAGTTAGAGTTATAAAGTACAAATACTGGGATAAACTCACAATTGATACAAAATAGTCTTTTTTTCTAAGAATGAACTTTACAACGTGTAATTGCAAGTTTATATTGATTTGTTTTTGTGTTTTCATCCAGTCAAACATGTTTGAGAGCAAAATAATTATTATTACAAAATAAAAGATCACAAATAAAATTATTGCTACAAATTTTTGTTACATTTTAGTGTAGGGACGGATTATTATTAACATATTGGCTGTTTATTAGTGCTTATAAAGCATATATTCTCCATGACCGCATAATGCACTAGAATAAAAAAGACCGGTTTCTACTGGTCACCCTTGCACTTGGCACAATGGTTTGGCCACACCCACTGTGTGGTCGTGTGCAGAGAGCGAGCTGTTAAGTTGTGGCCCGAAGAACAACAACAATTTAATTACATTGCGATAATTAAAATATAAGGTATTAATTACAAGTATTACAGTACAATTCGTTTTCCTCTGAAAACACAGTATGTTTGATGGAATAAAAAAGACAAAAAAATAAAATAACTCCATAAGTTACTGTCACAATTCTGAGAAAAGCGAATTGCATGAAAAAAAACAGTCAGAATCACTGGATATAAACTCACACACTTGCAAAAAAAAAGAGCCAGAATTGCAATTTATATCTTACAATTCTTGACATAGTCTGTCACATTTATAATTTTGCATATATTTTGTAAACTAGATATTTTATCAAGTTGGCTTGAGAATACAAAGCCCTGCACATGGCATGCAAGAAAAAATAAATCCTTCACATGATTTACTAATTGGTTCCCTCGATGTATTAAAATGTGCACACAATTACTATTTCGTTCCCTCAATTTTGCTAAATCATGCCGACAATTTACTAATTCGAATTAGTAAATCATGCGCTCAGTTTATAAATAGAGGGAACGAAATAGTAAATTGTGTACATGATTTAGCCTTCTATTTTTTCCCGCCGTGCGGGGCACCGTCTGACCAAACATCGAAAATGTTTAAGTTTGAAAGGCAAACTGGCATGAAAATGCTTGTGGAGACAATGTGTTAAGATAATGTAAATGGCAAATTAAAATGAAATGCTTTTGGTATAAATAAATAGCTAACTGTGCTTACTAAATCAAAAAAGCAGAAATTGTGATCATGATTCAAATATGATGTATTATGCAACCCTAATTTGAATGCTTATTACTGTACATGTACCTCTTTATTTCCATTCCAGGTGCCACATTGTCACCATATGATTTACTTTAAAATGTAATATAATAATAACAACAGTTTTTATTACAATAATTACAATATAATTAGTTTTGCTCTAAAACGCAATATGTTTTATTGAATTAAAAAGACACAAAAACAACTCTGTAGGTTTATATCACAACTCTGAGAAGTCAATTGTGAGAATAAAGTCAGAATTGCATGTTTACATTTCACATAGAAAATTTATATAATGCAATTAAAAAGAAAAACAGAATTGTGAGATATAAACTCATTCACTTTTACTTGTTATATTTGCATCTTTTATGGTGTTAAAGCAAAACAAATTATGTTGGACAGATACCTTTTTACCTTGTTCGACTTTGATAAGGCACATCGGGTTATAAATTGAGCCTGTCCTCCAACTTAAAATGACCATATAGGTCATTTGTGCAAGCATCTTATTATGAACTATATTAAGGTTTTAAAGTTAAGTGAGTTAAAAATAATGACAGTTTCGTGTTGCGTATGACATCATGAAATTACATATAACGTCATTACCAATCAAAATACGCGTTTATTCAAATGGAATGTGTGGACTTTTTACACCGATCTCACATTAATTCATACATGTTTTACAAGGTGGCTTATTCGCTCGAATTACCACACCTAACACCACCCCTAAACCTACCCCTCATAGAAATCATGCAAAATTATGATTTATAGAGCATATACATTTTATAAGCACGTGCGTTCTTTGGGATCTAACCCACAATCGCATGATTACATATAGTCATATAACACAATACTCTACCAACTGAGCTACACAAAACCCAAATTATAGCGCAAATAAAAGAGTTCAAAAAATTAATATTAAATGTGTCACGTCCTGTTGCCGATTGGGGCACAATTGTAGTATACGCTCTGATGGGTCGTATTTCAGGAATCTGGACAAACGACCTATACGAGCATATTGGTTGGAGGACAGGTTGTATAAATTAGTTACGCTTTCTCTGGCAGCGCAACATCAAACATTTTGCACATAGAGAAAATAAAAATGTTTCTGACTAGTAGACTAATGGCTTTAATGAATGACTACTGGTCAATTCCTAGCCACAGTTGCCAAATAGATAAGAAAGAAAATATGTAAATGAGCCTCATTTATTAAACTCAGGCCAACCAATTGACATTTAAATCATTCATAAAATCATTCTTACACAAATGGTTTTCCATTTAGTGTCATTCAACACGATCATGAACAATACACAAAAAACTCCATCAGCTGATGTTTCATGAATGAGACCCAGTCTATCATTTAAAAAGAGCACTGTTTGTGCTGACCCAGCCCTCACACAAACAGACTCTTTACTGAAATGTGCTTCTATTATTCCACAAACATTAAAGCTCCACATTTTCATTTCCACCCTGCAGTAACAACAATTCTAGTTTGTGCTAAAGAAGATTAGTGCTGACTCGGTGAGAGTCCGTTGAGTTTACCCAAAGGCCCCGATGACTGTGCTGTGACTTGCAACCATGCTGCTTTTCACATCGAGCAGTCAGTCTGCTAAAACTTTAAGGAACACTGGAGTGGAAAAAGCTTCTGGATAAACAATGACCGCAGCAGTTGTGTCAAGCACAGATACACATGCCTAGTCTCCAGACAAATCTTTAGAGTTGAGTTAGCCAGTAAATATCTTTGTATCTAGGGTATACAGATATTCTGACAGGACGTGAAGAACTTCCCGAAAGACAACTGTTCATGTGAGAAGACAGGGTGGGAGAGACTACTGCTATTATTGTTTCACTATAAGTAGTATTTTTATAATAGTCTCATTATTTTAAGTTCCCTTCAAAACACTGGTAGAAAAATTACTTCATGTACGTTTACGTCATTTTTTACTAATGTTTAATTGAAGAATGCTTATCATATAGTTTTGCTTGAGCAACAAGCATGTTTAAAAAGTTCTGGCTATTTGTCATCAGTGTAATTCCTTGGTCTTTCATATCCCTCTGTGTTTATGTTCTCTTTGTTTACTAGCATGACAAATTCCATTTAATCTCTATATTCAAATCGCAGCCATATTCCAAATATGATGTATATATGTATACAGGCATCAGAATTGTTCCTGTATGCATGGTTGATGTGAGAAGGATAATCTACACTTGCATGTTTCATTTCTTGCTGTTATATTTCAAGAGATTTAAGGTGCCTCCATTAGTTTTATCTTATTTTTCTTTTCAGTAATTTAATTAGAAATCTAACACTTCTCTTTCATAAATACCTGACAAAGCTGCCATGGACTGTGCATGCACAAAGTTCTACTTTCAGTAGATGTTTACATAGACACAAATTTCATATTCATAGTCATATTCTAGAGGATGAATATTGACTTAATCTGGCAATTGTCTTGTGGATTTTACATGACACAATGCTAACAGTAAAACTGACAAATTCAGATTGATATCAGAATATTGATATGCATGGAAACATGGACTGACTTCTTTATGATTTTGCATATATTGTGTAAACAAGTCAAAGGGGTTTGTCAAGTTGTCTTGAGAAAGCCTGGCCAAATTTGGAAGTAGTTTTAAAAGCTTGAAGTTTGAAAATGCATCATGCAGCCCTATAATTTTAACATTTATTATTGTGCATTTCCCTGTTTATTTACATTGAAAGTGCCACATAGCTGCCATGAAATAAAATAAATAGAAAATAGGCATAAGAAGATTAGAAGACACATTTCACATTTTCATACTTATTAAACATAAGAATTAGGATTTTTTTATGAGCTATTTTAAGCTATTTAGAAGAATGTAAAGATGGTGAAACTTTCCACATTAGATGTATTTGGAAAGCTGTTTGAAAACAGTACATTTTGTTATTGTTCTCAAAATGAATTAATAGTAGGCACCTATTTTTTTATTTTTTATATATATATATATATATATATATATATATATAGAAGGTTTAGGTAGGGATTTTTATTTTATGTTTATAAGCCCATAACATTTTTATAATATTATCATTATTGACATATAGTTCCACTTATGCTGTCTATTGCACATGTTAATTCATATTCATATTAAAGCCTACCGAAGAATGAAAGAGGCTCATTAGGAGTTTTTTGGCTTTAGTTTTTGATGGAATTATCCTCCCAGACAGGAAATGAAGAGGTCAAGTGGTGCTCCACATTATTCCCTGCCCATTTTCTTTGCCAGTGGCTATTTGACACACAACCCTTCGCTGCCCATTCTCTGACTTTGCCAAGCAGAAAAGTTGGCCACTTTCCCCACCACCATTCACTTTTCCCTCAATCCTCTGAGATTCTCAGCTAGCAGGTGTCGGTCAGGAAGCTTCCTTCAGGCTCCACCCTTAGTTTCTTAGTTTCAGTCTTTGAAGATCACTGTCTCTGAGTTGGCGTTTTTGGCAGCTTTGAGGGCACTGAGGAAGAGGTCTGTGGCTGACAGTTTCATGGTGTCAGGTTTACTCAGACTTAAACTTAGACAACCTCCACTCCTCCACTCCCACCTCTGAAACAGACACGTAATTTCACTCTAAGCAGTTTTAAGAGACAGGCCTTTTTCACTATGCTTCTGAATGCTACTTGCATTAAACACAACTGTCTCCCCCTCTCCCTCAATATAGTACAACCACTACTTATATCAGATTTAGTTTTTCTAAACTATGAAAATATACAGGATTTTAACAGAATCTTTTTATTTATTTATTTATTTTTTTTTACCCTAAAAGTGTTTTGTCAAAAAATCCAGTATTGTCCACTTTTAAGGCATCACAAGTTCAACGCGCAGGCTTAGAGAAGTTTCATCAAAGCTGACTAAAAGTGACTAAGAATAGCTAATTTTACTGAACTTAATGAAGCCATTATATCTTATATCTTATATCTTCTTCAGGGCATAAAAGCTGGAACTTTTTCACGGAACTTTGCTAAAGCAGTGGTAGTGAGGGAAAAGATCCCTGTATTGTGTGTAATCACAACCATACCAAGGATGGAAATTAACTTTTATGTCCACCGGCCACTGTGTCTGGTGGATTTCAAAATCTACCAGCCAATCAATGTTTTTACCAGCCACTTTCTTGTTTTTAACCGACAATGTGTAACTGCATGTGAAAATTAATACTACAAGATCTACACTACTTAAGCAGTTTATTTAATCTCAAGTCTCAATGAAATACTGACATTTTCTCTTTCAGTGATGCTCAAAAATGGTGCCTATCTAGGCGGCTTACTAGGTTTTGAAACAGCCGACTCTTGCTGAAGTAGCTCATTCTCTCAACTCCATTGCCCAACCGGATGATACACTGCACTCAACTTTTGTAATGCACAGAAACATTTTTACAACATTCTAAACAGTTTTCGTACGCATTAATAATGTTGTATTTAATTCCAAAGGAAAGAATTCACCAGTATTTGTATGTGTAAGTGTATTTTTTATTGTATTTTTTATTTTTTGGTGGTTGAGGGAACACGTGGGGAAAAGTCCCCTGTTCAACACTGTATCACTGAAAGAAATTCTCGGCTCGCAAACTTTTACACCGTCGACAAACGAACGCACAGCGTTTTTAATACATAGTTTTTTTGCGCATCTCGTCACGCCAGAGCTGTCAAACATGTTTAGTGATACAATGTTGTTTCTACATAACAACTTACAACCCTCTACGGACACCTTGGCAATTGAATCGCCATTGGCTAGTAATTATTTTAGTTTACTCACCAGTCAGTCAAGCTTTCTAATAATCAAGTATCATTTAAGAATTCATTTAAAAAAGCTGTTGCAAGCTTTATGTGTGCGCTTGAACGCTCATTAGGCTACGTAGGCAATTAAAGGCTCATTATTATGAATTAAATAGTTTATTGATAAATGTGCGATTAGTCAACTAATACTTCAAATAAACAACTACTAGTCTACCAGAAAAATCCTTAGTCGAGGGCACTGTTCAAAAACTTTTGACTGGTAGTGTAAACTCACATATATAGAGTCAATCACATATAGTAAACATGGAAGCTAAACCATACATGCTTGACCCACAAAAACCAATGAGATTTACATGCCATTATGACAGAATTTTCATATTTTGGCTGCACTATCCCTGTATGTATGAACAATAGTAGAACAACTGTGATGCTTGCATTAGAAAGACCAATAATAACATCATTGATCAGTCAACAGACCTTTGAGATTAATGACTCCTTCAAACAAAAGGACTCCAAGGTGCAGAGAAAATTAAAATGGCTCATAGTTTGTCCCCTTGCCATTTTCCTTTGACATACTAAAGAGCTTTGTGCAGATTAGCAGTTGATTAACACTGGTATTTGTGGACACTGGCAATGAGTTTCCAGTGCCTTAGAGTTGATAAAAAAGTAAGTAAGTCTGTGATGGGCATACTCTGTTAGTGAACTAGCACTATTTCAGTATCTTTTGACATGGATGATACATCTTATACAATCAATAAATATGATGGAATTTGGCGAAAATCTGCATCTCACCAGCATTTGCATCCATAAATGATCCATTTCAGGAATAAGCCATTTGCACTTTAGATGAAAATTGTTATGCCGCTCCGCGATGTACCTGAACGTAGGAACAACATTTCTGTGCATGTCTCTGACAGACTACATAAGTTTGTTATTCCAAATAACGTATTACTAATCAGATGAATTTGCCTTTTAGTTGTTTGTTAGGAGGTTTGCCATACGTGATGTTAAACACGCACCTGTTTCTTTAACCAGTGGGAGATGACAACATAAACAGGTTTCTGATCTCAGAGGCCCAGATGTTTTCACTGCCTTTCCCATCCTCTGCGGTAATGATATTTCCCTTCCTCTCACAGGCAAATCCGCACTGCATAAATGTCCCATTTCAGTACACGGTTATGGTTCATCTGTGAAGGCCTCGAGATCAGGGTCTTTCGGCCTTATGCATAAAAGTTGGAATAGAGGAATAAAACAAAGATCTGACTTACGGCAAGGGCCTCCAACAGTTTGCATCGGTAATAAAAGAGTGCTTGGAGAGGCACTTGGCTGTAATTGCAAAGGCAGGAAACAGGGACCAGTAAACAAAAACAGAAATGGCAAGTTCTCATTGGAGTTAATGTGCTGTCAGGATGCCCTTTGTCCTATTGGAAGAAGATGGAGAAACATTTACAGTCAGGATAAAATATGAGACCAGAAACAATGAGCATGTCCCTGTTCTTGCATCCCATTTCCATTTTCTTTATCAAATATGTCATTTCAAATTCAAAGCTATTCCGGGACTGCTCAACAAGCACCACATGAAAAGAGAGTGTCTATGAATACAAGAGTAATGATGTTAATAGAGGCAGTTAGAGTCGTTGGCAGTGACTTCTTTTGCTTTTGCTTCGTTTCTCTTGAAGTCTGTAGCCACTGATATGCACAAACTTACTTCCTCTGGGTGCTTGTATTTCACTTATTTCCACAAAACATCCTCAGACGACCAGCCTAACGCAGACAATAATTTTTTTATTATTATGCAAGTTTGTTGCTCACTGGCTCTGAATACACATACAGACAACTCATGGGTCACCGGAGGGGATGCTCCCGATCAAATTATTTAGGCTACGCCTCAACATTCACAAACCACTGTCGACTATTATTTTTAACAGAAAAGAATGCAACAAGCTCGTAATCATGACACAAGTTGGAAATTGGACGTTTCTGATAACACTTGAAGACAGCAGAGAAGCGCTCTCGCTCAACACAGTGGAGTGAATTGTTTTGTTAACTTTGTGGTTTATTATTTTGAGTTATATGGGATGTGGTAACACAAGTCCCTCTCACAATATATTGCTTTACAGATCTATCGTTTTTGCCACTCAGAAATATTCACGCAATCATGCAGCACATATCAGAAGATCTGCAATCTGGCTTGGTTATCGCTCACACTCACTGATCTGTATATAACTAAACCATGTCCTTGCCCATCTCATGCATCCCACACACACACACACGAGTCTCTACCCACCCATCAAGTGTTGTCCCGCGTCGCAGATCGTTGGAAGTGAGCTCTGTGCATGAACTGTGTCACGATTGACATGGTCTCTACACAGTGTTTACTTCTCTCTACTCCCTGAGCAGGAGAAATCTGTTGAGGTTCACTTCAGTTAGGAACATTCATTCACAGATTTGCGTTGCACAATTGCCATCTGCACACATGGACAAGTGTGACATCATATGTGTCTGTAAATCAGTACAATTTAAATTCACGTCTCGCACACTTCAATGCACTTTGAATGGAACATATACGTTCGCTTCGAACTGGAATCATGGCGGAATATCCTGTGATGTCCACTTCGCAGGGCACTTCGAATACAACCAACATCTGAAATGATAAGAGAAACATACAAAATGTGCAGAGCAGTGGTGCGCGAGGACTGGAATTGAGATCCGCTGTATTACACTTTTGTTCATATAGCAGTAGGTCTACTGTTAAATGTAAAACGTGCACAATACACTACTTTTGAATACATTATTAGTTTAGTGCATAACAATGCGACAATAATGATAAATCCCAATAAAAAAATGTAATCGTTGCCCAGTTTATAAATAAACAGTACTTATAAATAATATACTATTAGCTAAATATAAGACTACTTAAGAGTACTCAAAGAGAAAAAATTTCATGACTAACACTGGTTCCGAAATCAAACATTTCCCAACTATTGTATGAGAAAACAATATGAGCAGAAGAGCATGCCCGGGTTCAGTATTTGAAAAACAGTAAGCGAGATTTCATGGATGACCTACTTTTTGTGGTGTAACTATTCTAACTACTTTATTAAAGTAAGGAAACTGATTACGTTTGATTGAGAGCAACACTTATTTTTTCTTGAACAGGTACATCACCGCAAGCTCATGGTGCACTACACTTACAGCACTTATATAAAAAATGAAATTAAAAACCTAGGTTAATACCTACTTTTGCTAGGTAGTCTGGTCCTGACCATTCCTTGTGAACCAGCCTTGAGTGAGGGCAACCAGAGCAACAGCTGAGAGGACACCACATTTGGAGAGGTTTGATGTTCGTGTTTTAAAGCTACAGTGTGCAAATGTTGAACATGCAGGGAGGAGGACATTTAAAATTAATTGTGTAAAATTCACAATTAATTTCAGTTGATGTCTCAGAATGTGTGTGTGTGTTTTTTTAATTTCACAGCTGTAATACCATAACATGTTACTGAAGCTGGAAAGCACCGCTTTTCTATCGCGAATGTGCTGAATCTGCTGATTTAATTATAACCGCTGGGGGGTGGGGGGTGGCTCCGTTGGTAAAAAAATAAATAAAAATAAATAAGTTTGCCAGTCAGCATTGAGTGTTCACTTTCAGCGCTGATGAGTGTTGAGAAATTAAACTTTGCAGGGGAGGCTAGCCTCCCTTCTGGTATATCAACCAATCATCATAGAAACATAAATTATGTGATATTAGTTTGAACGTCTCTTGCTGCAATGATAATGTACAAAGTATTGATTAGAGATATTGAATATTTAATTGCAAACAGATTTACCAAGCTGTCATTCAAACTCAAAAAGTTAAAATAAAGGGAGAACATGCTGGATATAGGCCACAGCAGTCGTCTTAATTAAATGGCACAAGAGGCAGCTCTCTTTTAACAAACTTTTAAGAAGGGGTTTGCTTCAAGTGATAGTACAGGTAAGTGAAATTATATTATCTTGCTGCATGTGTCATTTTCTTTATGTTTTCTGGCTAAAATCAACCAAAAAGATATTTTAAAGTGGTTAAACAAATAATAAAAATAATACTAATTATAATAATCGACAGGGATCCCCAGACCAATACAATTAGTGTGCCTCCTCTATTTTAAAACCCACGAGCCGCCACTGCTCGTTAGTTCATGTGGTTTGCAATTATTAAGCAGGATTGCCTTGGATAATTAATTAAGCCTTTAAGTTGAGTGTGTAAGTTGTTAAGTTCTTAACATCAGCATCTCTGGGAGTGGAGAACATGAGTCATCTGAAAAACTGCTGCACGCCTGTTAAGATACGTCCTGCCATCTCAGCCAGAAATGCCTTTTATCTGTTTAATTGTTCTACCTGCTTCCTTGTTGTCTAGGGTTTCATTGAAATGGCAACAACATATTTTGCTGTTGATGCAAAATCTAGCTCCAATTATAATCGTATGGCGGCTCATTACTGGGGTTACAAATTTTTTTTGAAATTGATGGTGCAAAAAAAAAGAAGAAGAAGAAGAAAATTTTAAGTCATAAGGAATGTATATTACTAATAATAATAAAAAAAAGTTTTTAGATATTTATGGTAGCAAATGTACAAAATATCTTCATGGAACATACTTAATATCCTAATGATTTTTGGCATAAAAGAAAAATTTAAATTTTTACCCATACAATTTATTTTTGGCTATTGCTACAGTTTTGTGACTGGTTTTGTGGTCCAGGGTCACATATGCTGGACATGATCACAGCACTCAACAAGAAAAGAAGCTAGGTTAATTGAGTGCTTCATAAAAAGTTGGTAATACAGGCAATGAGATATAATACTGCCCATGATAAAGTCTAGTTTAAAATACACAAGTTACTAGAAATGTACTCCTTGCATTCATGTTGGTTTCATAAGGTTTTTTTTTTGTGTGAAAAATACCAATTTGAACCATTATTTCTTTTAAGTAAGTAGTAAGTAGTAATACTATATTTTCATGTGAGTGTAATCATTATTTTCAGAAAAGATTCAATATTTTTTTTTAAGTTCATAAATAAATTATAATCAGAAATATCATACCTTTTGTTAAGTGGCACCAAATGACATATGATAACTAACCTTATTGTAAAAGTCAAATTATCTGATATTTTAAGACTTCTTGCCGTTGCTGTTTTTTTAGATATTAAAGGAATAATATAAATGTCAAGCTGTGTAATTCAGTTTCATTTGAATGAATATGCATTATTTTCTTGTATATCACACTGTCATTTTACATGTTTACAGTTTGCCAATAAAAATATTAAAATGTAGCTTGATTCCAGTGTTTGGGAGTAACTAGTTATATGTAATAGAATTACAATATTAAATTATAAATACTGTAAATGTAATTGCATCAGTTACAGTTACTGATTTTTTTTTTTTTTTACTATATTACAGTTACTTATGAAAATGTAAAATGTATCATAGCTATTAAACTATTTCTTGTCATGATTTAAAATCTGTATTTAACCTCAGAATGATATCAAAGCAAAAGGAGGTGCCTAAAGTATGATTTTGTGGTGGCTGCGCTTTAAAATGTATTTATTCTCAACTTAATTCAAGTGATGAAGTCTTTTGAAAGTTCACCAATTTTGTTGAGAGACTTGGAATAATGTGCACCGATGAATCAAAAATAGCTTCTTCAACATCACATTAGTTTGAGCAGTTTGTACACTTGCATCGTTCTTGCCACTGCTGTATTTTTTACCCATTCCGACATTCAAATCCATGATTTATGGTGCTCTGTGTGAATAAGTAATCTTCCTCTGAGGTCCATGAATATGTTAGCTGGAGGAGGGAAAGTCTGAGATGGTGGGGTCTACGCCTCATTACCTTCTCCAGGAATCTGCAGGTTTCTCCAGGCCAGCACAGTGCCATAGAGTGGCCTCTGGAGTGACTGTACAAGGCAGCTTTGATGGTGCCATCATAAAATATGAAAATGCACTCTCTGATAGTCTCATCTTGTAGAAGGAGAATGAGCACTGCAGACTCTTTCAGCGATGGTGCAGACTTGCTTGTAGTGGGTTGAGATGTTGGCTTTGAATTAGTTGTTGAGGATGAGGAATACTGTATACACTACACTTGACTTGAACATTTAAGAAATACTTCAGTTAAAAGTAACATATTCAGACATATCATGGGACTGCAGTGATGTTTGGTCAGGAGACAAAAACTGAAAACAAGTGGAGGTTGTGAAATGCAAAAACAGTACCGCTGCTTTAAAAAAATATTAGCACTAAAACAGTCGGTAATACATTAAAATATATCTTGAAATTGGTTGCAGACCATAAATATAAATATAATTATATATATATATATATATATATATATATATATATATATATATATATATATATATATATATATATATATATATATATAAATATTTTGTTAGGCTTAATTACTGATTACTGATGCTTTTCACAAGTACAGAAAGCACATATATAACTTATTTTGGCGTTTCTTCTAAAACTACAGCCTATACTATATTGATGTACGTTATTTAAATATTCATAGATTTACAAAAATATTATGCAGAACAAATGTTTTGGTCATTAAAAATAAGAAAAGGTTCTTGAGCACCAAAACAGCATACTGCATTATGATTTTTGAAGGATCTTGCGATATACATACATGCATACGTAGAAAGAAACTTCTTCCTAAAACATTAAAAACAAACCAACAAGTAAAAATTTACCGACTCCAAACAGGTAAAGGTTTAATAAAGGTTTTTCAATCCCTGTCGACCTGGAATTACTGGATTTCAACCTTTACTTTCTTTTCAGTACGTTTATTATAAAGACTTTGCTTTCTATCATGTTAATGTTAGTACTGTTGGTCAATCGTGCCAAGAATGAAACGTCTCAGTCGAGCTTATATCTCGTTCATTCTGTTCTCCGCTATTTCAGTTTGCCCTTCAGCTCAGATTCCAGTAGCTGATAGTATATCTGCTACGATTAGCAGACAATATCTACCTGTCCTTTCACTGTATCCTCATCTGGCTCTCTGAAAGACCAGGTAAACCATACCTTTGCTTGGCCAAACTGTAATCTCTTAAATGACACCATCATTAGGTCTCTTTTTAAGGTTTATTAATTGAATTGATCAGATGAAATGTAAGTACTGCAGATTGTTATTGCAAACATCACATAACATAATTAACATGCAACTGGATTAAAAATGTTAATTTGCAGACTCAATTTCATTAATAACATTAACAAACTTTGTTACAATGCAAAACTTAACCGTTATATATTTTAGAGCACTAGAGCTTGATTAATTAACTATAAATGTCATGGAAGTTTAATTAACATTATTTCATATCCTTTTTTAGATTACTGTAAATTACAGCTCTGTAAAACATTGTTCGATAAGAAACAGATTATTCTAAGATTTAGAATTATAGTTATTCTGAAATGTTACCAGTGTAGTTTTGCTACTGCATAAAAGAATAAAGCACTAAGAAATAAGTGGATTTAATATATTTGATATCAATAACTTTAATTTTGGCTCACTGACATATGACTTCATTGCACCTGTTGAATGTTAATGTGGTACCAAAGTTTCATACACCATTACACACATCAGTTTAGCTGTGGAGTCATAAATAATTGAAGATGAATAGACTCACAGTTCAGCATTTTAATTAGTATGGCACAAGTTTACAAGAAACTGAATAAAAGCCCAATTACTGTCTTTATATGTCACCATTTACACACAGTGTTTGGTAATACTGAACTTCAGTGCTGCTAAACATTTTAACTTTGGATACAAGTGCTTTAAAAAAATTGTAGAGTAGAGGATTGTATTAACATGTTTCATGTACCAGTAGGACTGCAATATTTTGATCAAAAGCTGTAGCAAATATGTGCTTTTAGTGTGATTTGGCCTTGAAACAGAGATGGACAGACAGTATTATTAAATAACAGAGCCCAGAGGTCATAATTTCATATCATAATAGATGTTTTACCAGTGTCCAGATTCATCATGGATCAAAATGGATAGCTTTCTCCAGGTATTAGAGACTTCCTTGGTCCGAACCGCAGCCGTTATTACCCTGTGAATGTGTATATTTCAGTGACCAGACAGATTTAAGATCCCTTGTGTCAAGTTCTAATGTTTATATTCTACATTTTATGAGTTGAAAGCATAATTGTATCCATAACTCTATACCAAACTATCTCAAGATCAATCAGTTATGTAACACTGACAATGTCTCAGTAGCATGTGGTTTGTTCTCTCATAGCACTTTGTCCCTGAGCACATCAAGCAAACGAAGGGATTTCAGTGACATGAGTGCTCTGTCAACCAACTCTCCCAAAAATAAGGCACTAGAACCATGTCATTCTTCTTCTTCTTTTCTTGCCACAGGCAGGATCATTCCACTGTGGAGAAGATAACCAATATAACAATGTCTGCAGTCATTAAATTATTTAACAGCTCTGACATTCCTTTTTCTATTTTAAGATTTCTTCCCAAATGGATTCTGTCTGGCCCTTTACTCAGTTTGATTCTCCATTCATTAAGGTCTGCAGTGAAGGTCCATTTAAAGGAGTAGTTGGTTTAACAATTCTGCCCTTTACTCCTTCTAACGTTGTTCCAAACCTGTACGTTATTATTATTATCATGTTTTTCATTGTACACCATTAAGAAATTTCTTTGAAAAAAAAGAAAAGAAAACGTGCGACACTAGCTTGAAGTTTTATTCTGTTTTCAAAGTGATGGAGACTGGAAAAATAAAGCTGTTGAGCGAAAGTCTAATAGATGTTCCAAATTATTTAAAATGATTGCAACAACGTAATTTGTATTTTTTCTTTCTCTGCCTTCAGCAGAAGATTAATGCAGCAATGGTTACATCACGTACAATGGAGAGCGCGGCACACAATTTAGCACTGGTTCATTATTGATTCTCTGTCCCATCAGTCAGGTAATGGCAATGGCCATTTGCCCATTACAAGATTAAAGATCTTCAGCTGCTAGGCCCCATTTAACAGTCCAAATCCACAAGGGAGTCATGAATAAAGTCGCTGCGTTCAAATTCAAGTCCCTACGAACTGTTCACTGCTCCCTATACAATAAACAGACAGAACTGAAATCATTTGTTCATTTTCACATGCACTTGAGTCATGTAGATAGAACTTTAGGGCGTGATGACTATATATTTGTGTGTAAATAAATATATCCCTATAACACCTTGCTTGTTTGGTACAAGGCTGTTTTATACTGCAGAATTAAATCCACCAAGAGTTAATCATTTGATCCAGAGTACCCAAACCACCAGTAACACAAATGAATAATATCACTGGAAAGTGATGATCAATCAGTAGGCTACAAATTCACAAAGTCCAACAAAGTGGAAAGTGGGCAAGTGGATAGAGGGTTTATGATAAAACCTTTTAGACTAAAACCGCAATTTAAAAGGTGGCATCTGCCTTCTCAGGTTATCTATGTACCACATTCTGTGTAAACATCTTTTAGCTCTATTGATGATCTTCGGGAGGAGTTGATGAGTCTTCCTGGGCCATTTTCACTTGCACAATAGAACGGCATAAAATAAGTAGAGGCAATTAAATGCCCATAAATCTAGCACCTTTTCTAATCTTTACCCAGTCAAACTTTGCTTACACTGCACAATATAATTTTTGACAAGCAAAAGTTTGAATCTAATGCTTTCAACCCCAGAGCTTTGACTTAACTGAGCTACACATAATTTAGCTAATACCACTGTGTTACTGCAGAACTTTTAAATGCATTGCATTGTGGATGAAAGTGCAGCATGTAATGGCAATCTATGTGCTGCTAAGGATACAGGAAGTAAAAACGGTCGATTGAAGGCTAAAAGGGTGAAAGATTTAAAGAACATTTAAGCAGCTCTGAGTGGAGCACATTGGGTTATGCCCTTGTCAGATGACAGACAGTGATAGCTGTATAATGAGAAGAAAATATAAATTTACAATATGCCAAACACCAAGATTCAATTGTCAACTGTACATTTCTGAACTCCATGTTTGGGCTAGATAAAAAAAAATAAATAAAAAAAAAACACAGAAAAAAAACCTTCATGTTATCTTCCTATTTTCTAACTTAAGAAAATAATAATAATAATAATAATAATAATAATAATAATAATAATAATAATAATAATAATAATAATAATAATAATAAAAGTAATGTCATTGTCTGTTTCCTTGGACAAAACCTGAAAACAATATTCAAAAAAAAAAAAAAAAACTTCTTAAAGTTACAGTGACCTCCAAATTGTCTTAAATATCCAAAGGTAAGATGTTTAATGAATGTTAAAATGTAATTTTTGGCAGCATTTAATTTTCAATTTGAATGGAATTTAATTTAAATTGAATTTAAACTTCATTTAGAATTAAATTGTATTTGTTTTGTTTCCACCAAATATAGAGACTTAAAATAATAATAATAATAATAAAAACATTATTTTTATATTAACATTTTTCATATACTCATAGAGGAATAGTTGACCCCAAAAATAAAATTTGCTTGAAATTTACTCACCTTCAGGCCATCCAAGTTATCCTGTAAATAAGTTTGTTTCCTCATCTGAACAGATTTGGAGTGAGAGTGTTTATATGAAACAAATCCATCACTAAAGCAACTATATATAACTTTTTGGTTAAAACTAAACACAAATCATGTATTGAGCAAGTACATAATACATCAGTGCTCAAAAACATTCTAACCTTACCTTGATTTGCAATGATGAGCTTATAATAATGATTTATAATTTGATGTGATGGGTTTGATTTCATGAGAAACTGATGTTGTTCGGCTTTGTGTGGTTATGTCACATCTATAAACAGAAAGAAGATGCACTGTGTGTGTAGAGCATTTGTAGCTTGTTCTTAAGATAGTTGCTTAGAACATAAACTTGTCCAAACTAAGAAATCTCAGACTGCAGAGAGTCTGCAGTCAAAACGAAAATAAAAAAACGATAGAAGCTTGTTCTAAATGTAAATATTGGCATGGCTTTTGAGAAGCCACATCAACTCAGAGATCTGAAGGAATTCAAGAATAGCACAGAGATGGCTTTCTTTTTTCCTGCTGTACAAGCAAGACATCAGTAGTGCAATGGGTGGCTAGCAATCATTAGAGCACTGGTTTGCTTGATTCAGATTGGTATCAAGTTTCCTTTGTTTTTATTGGTCAGTGAGGTAAATGGCACTTCAGGTAGCTATTCTGCTTTGTGATTCGTTATATTTGATCTATCTGAATAATTATTAGAGCTAAACCCCAGTAGCTTGATGTATTTGAAAACATTTGATGTCATTGTTCGGTCAAAACAAAAGCAGCAGATACGTTGCTTACTCGTTCATGGTATGGTTGTTGGATTGAACTGTGTCTTGTTTCACTCCCCCCCCCCCCCCCCCCCCATTGTTTTTTCATTTACTCTATGCGTATTTACTCTACGAGTGTGTATGTGCACGCTCTCTCTCCTTCTCTTATGTGGACGCACCTGTTCGTTGTTGAGAGTGTTTTAGTTAAAAGACGTTTTTGTCCATTATGTCAACTTGTTTCTTGGTTGATAAGATTGTCGCAAATGTTATATGTGGAGTGAGTGAATAAATAGTCTTGAACAATTTCATTGTAATCATTCGATTATTGTATACAATTGCTCTCTTTTTCGAGCCATTTAATGAGAAGTTGTAACAGTTGAGATATTATTTTTTGGGATATATGCATAGTAGAACATATTTTGATGTACAATGGCAGGTCCACTCTGTTGTGGATATCAGAGATTCACCTGCACAGCTGAAGCACAACCCAGGAGGAAAACAAAAACAAAATGAAACAGAGGTGGCAGTAGAGAGGCAAAGGTTACGTACTGCATCTTTAAAGCATTTTAATCTTAAACTGTCTAGTACACGATCCATAATATCACTTCTTCTAATAAAAAAAGTGAATTCTCTTTTGTACACTTGTAAGAAAATACAGGAACATATTTGTTTAGAACAGTTTTGCAACTTTTTTTAATTATAATAATTATTATTTTATTATATTACAGCCGGGAGCAGTGGTTTGAAATTGAAAAAAGTCTTAATGATGGATTTGTGTATTACAAATGTGCAGCTTTTCGCTTCAAAAGAAGTCATTTTGTGAATTACTGTAATGTTTGGACTCTCATTCTGATGGCACCCATTCACTGCAGATGAGCCCTTTTTGAGCAAGTGATGGAATGCAAAAATTCTCCAATTCCCCAAAAAACAAACCCTGAGGGTGACTAAATTTGAGGAAATTTTCATTTTTGCATGAACTATGCCTTCATATCCCTCATATCTGAATGAATAGTTCTCATTCAGAATCTTGCACCAAATTTGTTGGCAGTAGTTCAAATTCCTGGCTTGCGAGACTAATGTTCTTTGTCTAGTGACAGGGGCAAACTATCTTGAGACTACTTTGTTAGAGCTGCCGGTAGTACAGAACAGCACAGAAGTGTCATAGCTCTGTACCGATGGAGGTTATTCAAAGACTATACTGTGAGCTATAGCCAGTAATACCATATATTATGCCAATGCTACATCTGTAAAAAAAAACATGAAACATGACCAAGGAGTATATTGGTTAAAGAGCCACACAGATGGGAAATCAAAAATGACCTGTATTACAGTGTATGATGTAGCTGCCCATCAGTGTAAACAATGTGCAAAGTAATTAAACCAAAAAGTACACGATTTATAAAGTTATTGGCTTCTAAAGTAAGGAGTCGACTCTGAATCGCTGAAACGAGTCGTTATAGATTTCAAATCTTTTGCCCATCTCTATGTACGTCACTAGGAGCACTTTGCTTAATAATCTCCGCCTACCGTCTTGTTTTTAATTTAATTATTTTCGCGATGAGATGAATAAGACATAATTCACCCCAAAAAGATGCTAACGCATTGTTTACCATGAAGTTGTGTGCGGAACAACCAATCAAAACTGACTATGTCAGTTGACCAATCAGAACACAGTATGCTACCGAAAGGTGGGGTTTAAGGAAACTGAATCTTTTGAACAGCTTCGCTCGAACCGTTTGGGGATCTCTGAGAATTGAGGTAATTTTAAAATGATATTTTGACAAAATGACAATGTTTTTTAACGTTGGATGGATTTAAACCTATCGTACATGACTTATAAACAGTGATAGGAAGCTTAGAATTTTCATCTTACTGGCTCTTTAAATAGGATATATTCATGTTTTTACAAAAACGATGCTATATCTCTAAATACAAAGAACTAAAAAAGTATTTTCCAAATGCAAAGTTCTTCCAAGCAGAACAGAGTATGTTGTGACTACATGAAGATTTCAGCTGCCAAGCGATGGTGAGAGCAATCTAGTGTGGCAGAACTCAGCAGCCCTGAAGCCTGACAAAAGAGCAGATGTGTGAAAAGCTGTCACGTTGTGAGAAAGTCTGCAAGAGCCTGTTCATCTCTGAATGGAGAAGTCAAGGAGAGCCAAAATATGTCGTACCTAATGACCTACCGCATACTGGGACTGGTACTGGAGACATGGAAGAGCAGATGATGTTTATCAAAGTGGAAATAGCAGGGTTTTTTCTCAGCTGCTGACGCAGAGTGTCCAGATTCTGCTCATCTTTCATGTACCAATGATTGGTTTGGTTTTGTAACCTACTGACTGGCAAATAATGAACTACAAAACATAATTTTGTGTCTTTGAAGGGTTAATTGACCCTTTAATAAAGCATTATTTAAGTTTACTCACTCTAATGCCATTCCAAACTGGAATGACTGGCGGTGGAACACAAAAGATGAAATTTTCCATACAGAAAAAAGTGTGTGGTCCATAGTGGAAGTCAGTTGGGACAAATGTTGTTTTTTAGTACAGCGAGTACAGCTGAGGTCAACATAACAGTGTCTGCCCACGTGCTGCGGTTGTTGTGGAAGTATTCATTTTCTCCGCTGGGGTTTCAAAAAATAAGAGTCTTTCTGTAAAGAGCCAAAAGCCATGAACCAAACCAGCTCTGAGATGAATCTCAATACCCACTACTGTTCAACATTTTGGGGTCATTATGATGTCAGTGACATTCAAAAATGCAGTCAAAACTATAGTAATATTGAAAGTATTTTAAATTAAAGTTTTTCAAAGCAACAAAGGTAACATAAAATTGGTACAAAAGTACCTAAACAACAGCAAAATTATGTTTCTCTATGGACAACATGAAAGGGGCTTTTACTTTGCTCTGCTATCCATTAACTGGCAACAGTAAAATTATATTTTACTCATCTATAAACCTGCATTTATTTCACACTTTATAATATATATATATATATATATATATATATATATATATATATATATATATATATATATATATATATATATATATATATATATATATATGTACTATGCAGATCCTGCACTGGACAAAATTAGCTGCATTGATGTTGTCAAGCTTCTAGAAGTGATTTTATGAGGGTCAGACTTTTTTTTTTATTACCCCTAAAAATCACATTGGCTACTCACACAATATAAGTTATGATGGTTTGGACCACTACTGGGAAGAAAATGTAGAGACTGGACCTATCGTAGATTTAATTGAATACTCATGTAATAGAGCCGATGATAAAATGCACCGACTCTTTTGAGACACGAAACAACATAACAATCTGCTATTCTGTTGGAATTAAGCTCCCATAAGGCCATTTGGCTGAAAATGGGACTGAGTAATGTCTTTAGTCTACAAAAACAAAGTCATAAAGCCTAGCAGGCATGAGAAAATATGGTCCAAAAGAAACAACTCATGTACTTTAGTGGTCAAAACATAATAGTTTTTTTGTAAATGGTGCATGTTAACTTTCCCAAACCAGTATTAGTGCAAATTCTCTTCCTTCTAAAATTTTAAATGTCCAGACATGATGCAAACATATGGACACATTTGGAGTAAAATATTTTCAAGGTTAAGGTAAGTTTTGCTTCAGTAGGAGAGTTTCTTTGCACGGCTGCAGACCAGCATATTCCTCAGTTAAAATTAATATATCCCACTTGGATATTTTAAGACTTCACTTGTACTTGCATCATTTAAGCCATTTTCTGAATTTTTGTGTTGTACATGCCACAACTAATGAGTCCCTGGAGAATTACGCCATTGATTTCCCTATCGTTCATACTTCATTTTGAAAACCAAAATTTTTTTTTTTTTTGGTCAAGAAACTCAAGTGAGATACTCCTGGTGTCATTTTCACTGAAGCTCTATGACTGACAGCGCCACATAGAAATTTGTCCTTGTCCATTATTTGCCAGACAATCCTCTCTTTTCAGTATTCAGAAAGTGATTTAAGAACTTTACTTCCACAAAACAAAGAACTGTTTTCGCCACCTTCGAATTAGAAAAGAAAAAAATATTGTCAGTTTGTTTATATACAAACAATAGTATACAAAACATATAAAAATATATAATATAAACATGACAGTTCGGTAAGTACCTCAGTTTTGACGTCACGGTTCGGTATGATTTCGGTATAGCAGAGGGAAAAATAAGCATGAATTGATTTATTTTTTAATTTTTGTTTACTGAACTAATTTATTTTCCTTTAACCCCTTACTAGTAACCCCCCTTTTTTGGCATGGAGACCGAAATTACATACCCAAAATAAAAAGGTTTCTGTTCATGATTCTTTCTGACTAGATACATAATCAACCTTTGTTCACAAAGCTGACACTTTAAAGTTTACTGTTCAGGAATCAGAATCACTCAGACTGTTATGATAACAGAGATATACAAGCTCAAACATAAAAACAAAAAATAAAAATATAAAAAACATATGTTTTAAATGTATTTTAAAAAATATTGATGTAGGAAATGAGTTTGAAAACACAGTGTAGCTAAGGCCACAAGTCTTCCAAAACTTCATTAAAAATTTCATAATCGAATCTGTAAAACTGTGAATTTTATGAAATATTTTCTAAGGCCATGTCATGTGTGTTTTTAGAGAAGGCTAATCAGATTGATTTATGGCACTTTTCATCTCCGTAAGATCTCACATGTAAACATTCCTGTGCTCTTTGTGTATGTTTCACTGTTGAAAGCTGCCCGATTCATTATTCTATTGTTCTCACCAAACGAGTCTTTCACACCTCCGCCAGGTATGACACATTATCCGCATTATTCTTTTATCATTATTCTTTTGTTTTTATTCCACCTTTATTAGCCTTGATTGTGGTTTTTCAGGCTTTACAAAGCAACAAAGCAGCGATCTCACTTCAGTCTCTGTTTGCATTTAGCCCTTATTTATCAAAAGTCTTACTATAAAAATACAACAAAACATTTTCTTACGATCTTACTTGAATTATTGAGACAAAAATGCATTATGAAGAAGAAAAGCACCTGCTATTAGTAGCATTGGAGCTAACGTTAGCATCAAGCTACATCAGACAATTTATGAAATTATTAGTACACTTTTACTCAAAACTCACTTTAAACCCCGATCGAGTGTTTATAATAACTTCCTTTAGCGATCAGGGGTGGAATTTGGTCGTTTACTGTTGTAAAAATATGTTATTTGTAGCCTTTTTCATCGCTGCACAAGTTAGCATTTCCGATGTACATTTTCGATTTTTTTTATAAAAACGCCCCAGATCTCAAGAAATTCTCATACCAAGCTTTACTATCGTAATCGCGGGTTTATTATTCGGATATTTTGTGTGTACAGAGGTGTTTCAGTGTTGTTTTGGCCAGATAACTACCAGGAAGTGTGCAGGAAGCATGTGACACGATGTGGCGGTGTCCATATATGACACTGTAAGATTGACATTGGCAAGGCCCAATTGGAGTCTGAGTGACACACAGCACGAGCTGACAACATAGCAAACACATACACAGATCGCTGGGAGAGGCTGTTTATCATCTGATCGCGTAAATCCATGGAAAATGAATAGAAATGACGATTCTGTCTGAAGAAATATGAAGTAAACATAAGTAAATATATCCATATATCTCCGCAGATATGCATCTTTGGTCTGTAAATCCTTATTGACGCTGTTCAGTGAGTCTATGTGAACACAAATAAACCGCTGCTGACGTGACTGAATATGAGTGAGTGGTGAATTTCTATTCAAAATGTGGCATAATACGGATTTATTATTTTGCACTCCTGACATAAATCACTAAATATCTGTCACTGCAACAATGTTTTATCAAAATATTGGTCAAATATCGAAACTAGAGTCTTTAAACTTTCAATTGATGCACAGTTTGTCCAGATGAAGTAAGACAGTGATGTTTAATGTGCTGTGAAAGTGAAACAATAATAAACTGGGGCCGTCAGCGATGTTTGCACGTAAAGGAGTTTTAAATAAATTCAATTATAATGAAAATTTCCTAAGGAATAAAAATGTACTTTAGCTTTTCCTCTAAACTATAGGGAGCCCTTTTACATTACTATAAGGCTGCAGCTAACAACAGAGCCCAAACTTAAAGGGGGGGTGAAATGCTCGTTTTCACTCAATATCCTGTTAATCTTGAGTACCTATAGAGTAGTACTGCATCCTTCATAACTCCAAAAAGTCTTTAGTTTTATTATATTCATAATAGAAAGATAGTCTGTACCGATTTTTCCCGGAAAAACAAGACAGGCTGGAGGCGTGACGTGTGGGCGGAGCTAAAGAATCACGAGCGCCAGTAGGCTTTTGTGTTGAGAGCGTTTGGAAGCTGTGACAGCTGTGAAAGCTGAAACTGAACGAGAGCAGCAGAAGCAAGGACTCGCTCAGAGCGGGGCTCGAACCCGGGTCTCCGGGAGGGGAGGGGGATGCACTAACAAGGAGGCAGAGATATTTGAAGCAGTTTTACTCACCGCATGCGGTTCCAACACACGATCGTGACCCTTTTTCGTTGGGACTGCATTATCCTTAAGAAATAAATGATATGCAAATCCAGCGTCAAACTGGGCCTTGTTTGTAAAACAAGCATCTTCGAAATGCAGGGAACAAACTAAAACACTTGCACAACTCCGTTGATGCTCTGTAAAATAAACTCCATCCACTGGTCCCCTAATGCTGTTTCTCTTTTGGTAATCTGTGCAGGGTTGTCTTGCCCTGGCAACCAAAAACACACTCCTTTTGTGACATTTCGCGACGCTCTCACTCTGATCAGTGAATGCCTGTTGTGCTCTCTCTGCTCTGCTATATGGGAGCGCGCACTCTTCCGCTCCATCTAACGTCACACAGAGCCATACTCGAAAAAAACTTTCCGAAACTTGTGACAAACCGGAAGGAGTATTTTTGTTCCAAAAATACTCCTTCAAACGTACAACTTAATTTTTGAAACTTTGTCCATGTTTAGCATGGGAATCAAACTCTTTTACAGTGTAAAAAACTCAGTATGCATGAAATAGCATTTCACTCCCCCTTTAAATTTAATTACTATGCATTTTTAACTATAATACTAAAAATAAATAAATAAATACAAATAAATAAATAAATGTATGCAAAGATATTTTTTTTTTATTTAAGTTCTATTAATTTTCTATTTGTTGTTCAAATATATTTGCAGTGTCATTTGTTTCATAAAATATTTGTAAACAATGCCTACATTAAATGAAGACATCAAAAACAGATAAAGTATATAATGAAGTGTATAGTCTAATATTCGTAAAATGCTAATTTCTCTAGCAAATGATGAGCTGTAGATGCTGATGACTTGCCTGAGGTAAATAAAATGCTGTTACATTTTGTTTACAAGCTGTTTTAATGACGTCTTTCTGCGGTTGAAACACTAATTGAATGATTACATGAGGGGTGAGATGTTCATTTGTTGATATTGATATTTTGCATTAAAACTAGTAATAAAGAGGAATATATATATATATATATATATATATATATATATATATATATATATATATATATATATAAAATTAAGAACATATACACATTCAATCTGCCACATATTCAACTTTTTTGTTATTAAAAAAATAATGACAGCACATGAAACTGTCAGTTTGCACTTTTTTCATTCAGTGATATCAAAAACTACAAATACCTTTACATAGATTGACAAATGCAAATATTTTGTGTTTCTGTTATGTAATCTAGTCTCTTTGTATCTGCTCTTTTTTTTTTTTTTTTTACAAACTTAAAAAAATGCAGGTCTACGCAGAAACCAAAGAATAAATCATATTTGTAATGCAGTTCCAGACTGCTTCAGTAGGTTCTTGGTCCTATGTTGACTTCATTTCACCGTGGATTTATTAACAAACAAGGCACAACTCAAAATTGAAACTAAAAGACAATGCTGTGCTGACTATATTGGATCTGACAGTAATGTTGCAACACCCAAGTGTGGTTAACTGTTTCCATTATATGGTCAGTATTTCTCAGTCTCTTCTTTCAGATTGTTTGATATGTACTGAGTATTTATGCATTTTTAACCTAAATCATGGCAGCGTCCATCCATGAGGCACCATATGCTGTCAAACCTACAAAACTATTAGCCAATCATAGCAGTGGGCGTTTACAATCCTCCATGACTAATCAAACAGAGTGTTCTGACGAAAGGACAGAAAATAACCTATCACTTCTAAATGATGTATTTTGATGTTAAAATCTTATTATCATTATAAGTAGACTTCAGAGAACAGTACAAAATAATGTAAAAAAGACAGTTCATGAGCCCTTTACATGTGCACACCGTATCCTCAGCTTAATGCTGGTGCTGTACCCCTGCAGACTGAACAACTTACCCCCATTTTCATGGAGATTTATAGGAGACCGAGGCGATCACAAATTCGTGCACAGATTACAGAGCTTATCACAAAATTTTAAAGGGGGCTGAGCAGAAATGTAGCTGGGCTGAAGCAGGCACTTTTGTCACGGATGCTGCACCCTTCTCTTTCTCTTCTGCTCCTCCTTGCTCCATGGCTCCCTCTCTGTTCCAATTAAGTCACATGCCCAGTCTCTGACATAGATCCACTAATGTGCAGTGACAATTCAGCTTGGTTTATTAAAAGTTTTGAACCCAGAACTGTGTCAAAATCACAAATTACACCCTTGGCCAACACATACTACAAAAAAAGTGGTTTTATAATTATAACTAAATATTAATTAAATATTTTAAGTTAATAACTTCATTCATTCATCCATTCATTTATGTATGTGTTGATTGGAGAGGGCAATGTCATACAAGTTCCAAACTTTGTGGTTCTCTCACAAAATTCAAATTTTAATCACTGAAAAATATAATGCCAGAGGTAAGATACCATATAGTACAACCCTATTAGCTATATCAAGTCAGACTATAACAGAGCTTTAGTGTTATACACCCATAGCTAAGCAAGTCTTTGGAGTATATAGGGATTATTTAGAAATAACTAAAAAAAATGCAACTTTTTTTTCTCTTTGCAGCTTGGCTGTCTCCAATTTCTGGAGCTTGCTTGTAACCCAGGCTTTCTCATATACATAAAAATAAGGTAAACAGGGTTATCATTGCTTTTTCCTCGAAATTAACCTTAACTAAAATAAATGCATTATATATATATATATATATAATGCATTTATTTTAGTAATAATAATACTAATAAAATAAACATTAAAACCATTTGTGTTACTCAAAATAAATATTCACTTAAATAAAATAAATTATAAGAAAACTAAATAAATAATAATATTATATAAAATAAAACTAAATAACTTATTTTATTTGAGATATTTGCCAAATAATAGAATAATATGTATAAAATAACTTAATATTTTACAGTCTTCATCAAGAGACTGAGCCATTTTTCTTCTTTAAATATAACTGCTCACTGCACACCAGCACTTTAGCTCATGGACTTTAAAGATAAGCATCTGCGTTTGGTTGTGGGGTGAGTTTGGAACCATGACAAGAAGATTGATTCTGGATGCCCAGTATTGATCCAGTAGCTATCACCCCTTCCTCAGCCTCCATCAGCCTCTCACTCTGCTTCAGTTATTAAGCAGACAAGCGTGATCCCATCGCGCAGGGAGAGGGAGATCCAGTGCTGTCACATTGTTTATCAGCGGTCTCGATCTGCAGGTGCAGCAGTAAACGCAGCATCAACACTTTCTTCCAGCGGTCAGTTAGATAAATAAACCTGCCGATATGTTTGCTCTTCGTAAGCGCTGCGGCAAGTGTGAACGCTGCTAGAGACCTTGGCAGAAAAAGCAATCTGGTTTGATACACTGACAGACAAAGATGTCTGTTAGAGTCTATTAAGGAACGTTCGTTGAATATCAGTAGTAGTTTAAATGAAGTATTTATAGAAAAAGAAGAAGAAGAAGAAGAAGAAGAAGAAGAAGGAACACTTTAGGAACCAATTCTCACTGTTAACTAGTTGCTTATTAGCATGCATATTTTTAGCATATTTGCTGTTTAGTGCTTATGAAGCGCATATTAATTACTTATTCTGCATGATCATATTTTAGATTCCTCACTACAACCACATACCTAGTTTATTGAGGCAAAAGTTGTAGTTTGTCATTAGTTAACAGTAAGAATTGGTCCCCAAACTAAATATTTGACATTAATGCATTTGGCAGATGCTTTTATCCTAAGTGCATTGCAATCAAGGCATTTAGCTACTTTATTATTCTTTACAGTCTGAGCTACAGGAAAGACTGTTCTTGTCATGGTTTCAACCTCACTCAACAACCAAACCCAGGTTTTACATTTTCATGACCACTTCCACCTCTGCTCTGGAAACTTTCTGTGGAACAGTGTTTGTAACTCTGTCCTGCAAATGCTGCTCACTCTCAGACAAACACTGAAAACGGCAAACTCATCTTTAGAAATATATTTAAACACATAGCAGTCATCTTGGTAGTACATTCAGCAGTACACTTTTAATTGCATGGGTTACATCGTATTTGTATGCACAGGAATATAATTAGAAATGGAAAGATCGGATCATTTCATCAGCTATTATTAACTACAGTAAAAGGAAGTCAGTAGATGTAGAGTGGAACTGATTGAAAAATAAATGATAAATGATAAATGTATCGTAACAATTACATCAATTTACCACAAATAATTATGAATAACTTTTGTCCTTTGTGTTCCCTTGAATTTAATAGCTACATTTTTTGTTGCAAATTTCTTTAACCAACAGTAAAGCATAATAAGTTCCCAAGGACAATTTCAATATCAGATTTTTTTTTTTTTTTTTTTTACTTTTTTGCTTTTTATGTTATGAATATAATTCATTTTGTTCTATGAAATCCTATGCAAATGTCAGGATTTAGATTTGTTATTCAGTAGATGTAAACATAAGAGCTGATCCTTGAATATTACACTCTTATCCAAACACTGATTGTGATGCTTCTATATCCAGTAATTCCTCTGAAACATAAGATTGCCTGATGTGGTTGCGGTAATATGAATTATTTTTGACATTCTTATTAAATAAAAAGATATGATGATATTCATGATGCAAACTTTAGAAATTGCTACTCTGAAATCCCTCATTCTGTGTTAGTATCACAGCATGCCCTTTTAGCAGAGTTAACGGGAAATGCTGACTTTGTTTTTTTAAGTCAAAGTGAAATGTTCATATGTCTTAATGAAACTGAATATTGAATGCAAAAGTGGGTTATATCCAGTGTTGGGCAAGCTACTTGGAAAATGTAGTGAGCTAAGCTACCAGTTACTCTACAGTAAATGAAGCTTCACTACACTGAAGCTACCCCCCTGGGAAATGTAGCAAGCTAAGCTTCATCAACAATAGCTTGCTACATCTAAGCTACTTTTAAAATTAAATTTTTATGTTGAACACGTTTAATTACAAGTCAATGCTATCTCAGTGCTCAGAACTGTCAGTCAAACAGATAGGCAGGTGTAATTGTTTAGTTTAATAGTTTTTTGTGTTCCTTATCAATTTGGCAACAAAAACAATCAAAATACATGTAATTAACAATCTGCGCACAAGTAAGTGTATGCACCTGTTGCATGGGCATGCTTAATATACTGTAGGCCTTTGCAGAACAAAATGCAAGACCTCCAAACAGTACAAAAGAAATGGCCAGTCTGGCCCTTATGAAACAAAAATATATTGCAGTATATTGGAAAATATCATGTAATATATTAGGCATATATTCTTATATATATTTATTTTTTCCAATATATTGCAATATATTGAAAGCGGCAATCATTTGTATATTTTGCAGTATATTATATAATATATGGGTTGCACTTTATTTTACAGTAAGTGTACTAACATGTACTTATAGTGTACTTACAGTGTATTTATCTAAGAAAGTTCTGGTAACACAAGGTAACTACATGGGTTAGGGTTGGTTTAGGGTTAGGTTCAGGGTTAGTACCTTATTATTACATAGTTACTGTAATTACTATAGTAAGTACATAGTATGTACATGAGGAACAGGACTGTAAAATAAAGTGCTACCAATATATGTGTCATCAATATATTATTAAATGTATTCAAATATATAAAATATTAGAAATAAAAAGGGAAAATAATATATTACAATATATCACAATATATTTTAAGAAATATATTGGTAAATATATTTTCCTTTCGTAAGGGGGGCCCTGATAATTTTTACAAGCAGCATCTGAAAACATATTTTCTCTATGTTATCTCGGTCAGTGTCATGTACTTGTTGAGGTACGGCCACGGCGACTCACTCCTCGTGATTAACTGTTCTCCGACCTCATCCTATGCCATCATTTCATCAAAGAATTTTTTGCGTGACACTCCAAGGAGTGGTACCATCCAGAGCAGAAGGTGTCGGTAATGCATCATAAAGATGGTTGGTTGCTATCCACCGTAAATACGAACAAGATGAAGTATCGCCGTCGCGATCAGGATCAGCGATTTTGATCGCGATTTGACCGATTTGAGTTTGAGCTTCAGAAATGTTTGTGAAAATGTAGCTTGTGTGGAAGCTACCGCACTACTTGGTAAAAAAAAGAGCTTCGCTACTGAAAAGCTATTTGATTCAGAAAGCAGCGAAGCTACGACCAAGCTACTGATAAATGTAGTTAAACTAGTAGCTTCGCTGCTTGTAGCGACGCTACTGCCCAACACTGGTTATACCTGATTTTATCCATCTTGAAAAGTTGACATTCCATACCAAGATGAAGCCAAGTGTTTCAATGAAAAGTGTCAAATAAGAGGTTTGGTGAAGTTGTTTCACTTTGACAGAAAAAAAAAAAAAATATGTCAAACATTTTACTGATTGCTCGTGTACAAGAAGACCTGGAAAATATGAACAAGTGATGTCATCATTTAGTCACCTTCATGTTGGTCCAAACCTGTATGACTTGCTTTCGTCTGTAGAGCACAATGATATGGAACAATACCGTTTTGTCCATCCAAGTCATGAGCAATAATTCAAAAGTATAAAACTATTAAGCAAAGTTTAAATGGGAAATATGTCATCGTTTTCATGGCCAGAAATAGATGAGCCTAATTAAGACGACTCCATCACTACAGAGAACACAGCACGCCTGGCTGACAGCTGACATATTGCTCAGCAGTTGAGGCAGTCTTGCTTAAACTGTGCATGGAGAATGTATTGATGCTCGCAAGGACCAAAAGACACATGGAAAAGCATGCGGACAAACACACACACACACACACGCACACACACACACACACACACACACACACACACACACACACACACACACACACACACACACACACACACACACACACACACACAATAGAGACTTTTTATGCTGTGACACAGAAACAGAACATCTGAAATACTCATTAAATAAAGCATTTAATTACTCAGGAGGATGGCATATACAGACCTAATGTGCATAAAATGCAAGTTATAATAATGTGGAAAAGCCGTCTTGATCATTCGATCACCTAAGTGAAATAACTGTTATAATGCATGACAAGTAGTATGCAAGTTATGTAATCAAATTGTGTCCTGTTCTTCATGCCATCCAGAATGGCAACACAGCTGAAAGGTTTGTTTGAGATCTCTACTGTACAGACGTGAATTTACATTTCCTTCAGCCTTATATATTATTCTTATATATATAAGAAAAGCATGCAAGCCTAGCCCAGATTTTAAAAGTAACACAGATGTAATGCAAATGTAACGCATATGTAACGTAAAAGTATGTAACATTACTTTCCCTAAAGAGTAACTATTAGTTACTTTTTAAGGAGTAATGCAATATTGTAAAACATTACTTTAAAAAAATAATTTTCCCCAACACTGATTGAGTTTTTTTCCTTTATTAAATGTTACTTTGTAATGGTTAATTTATTTGTGTGCTTGAGCTAAAGGCTAAAGGATGGAATTGACTGTAGCTGTCTCTTTCTGTCTAACAGCCAGTTCTTGGCCAGAATAAGCTGCAGTGTGGTCCAGTCTGGCTATGTGGGTCTATTGGCACCTTAACAAATGTATCACTAATAGTTTCTTCTTTGGCTGGAGATTCAGAGATTGCGACTCCTGCCAAGAACTCTGACGTGAGGTACAGTGTCCTACCTCGTTAAAAAATAGTGCATCAGCGACGTGACAGTGGCAAACTAAATAAATGACAATGAGAGTGATTATTTGCTTGCATGGCTGTGTCAACGTTTATCTTCCCTTGCCCTCTTCAGCATGTTGCCAAGGTATATGACAAGAATCAATTGGGGTCCGATGGCTCACACACCTTCACCAGCTGTCTGATGTATTGATATGGCCAGAGTGCGAGTAAAGATGGATGGCTAGGAGGACAGATCAGGCTGGTGTGTGTTGGAGCAGCAGATTGATCGGGGCTTGACGGTCGTCACGTGGAGGCTGGGAAGCTGTGCGTGGTGCTGCCCCAGTTAGCTGTTGTAGAAATGTAGCAGCTCAGCAGTCAATGGCTTGAGGACACACATGGGTTTACATTGAAGCATGATTTATCTGATTAATTTAGAGCATTTCTATTGTCACTCATCACTGTAGCCTTAATATAACCTGTGCTAATAGCACGTGTTTCATAAAGTAGCCAAACATTCACTTTTTAAAGTTTATTATTATTAGTTGAGTTGGCATTATATATTATATATATATATATATATATATATATATTATATATTTGTTAAGACTTGTTTGAAAGCTGGTGATTATATTAATATTTTGCGTTTAATGGTCATTTTAGTTATCCTATAGTGTAATTAAACAAATTTAGACTCACTGACAGTTATAATAAGGTCTCTTCTCTTCTGAAATGCTGTTAGTGTTGGTAAGTTGGATCCATTTCTCTGAATGAATCCTAACTGTTAATTTAAATGGATTGGTTTCATTAAGTATATAGTATGCATAGTTTTTTTTTTTTTTTTTGCACCCTTTAGATTCCAGATTTTCAAATAATTGTATCTCGGTCAAATATTGTTTATTTTACAAAAGCTTTACAGTTTTAAATTATGTTTTGCTTCTATCTGTATGACAAACCAGCGTTGGTATGACCATACATTACAGTGTAACAGCATTACACACACATAACAATTTTTGCTAATTTGACATATCAGCTTGTTTATCAATCAACATACAGTTAAAGAAGCATAAAAGGTTACACTGCTCAATTTAAATAGTCTGTAGTAGAGCCTTAAGGTCTGTTCCGTTCAGTGCAACCAGTGCCCTACTGTTGATATAGCCTATATGTGGAGGATGATGTTCTGAGATTCTGAAGCCATATTGGTTGCTGTCAAGGAGGTTGTTCTGTGCAGAGACTTGGTAGAACACAGCAGAGATGGGATGAGGGTGGGTTTCTTAAGTAGTGGAGTTATACGTGCCTGTCTAAATGCTGAGGGAAAAACACCAGTGTGGAGGGAAGTGTTGATGATGTGAGTGAGTGCAGGTACAACTGCAGGAGAAATGGCTTGAAGGAGATGAGATGGAATAGGATCAAGCGGGCAAGTAGTAGGGTGATTAGAAAGGATGAGTTTGGAGTCTTCTGCCTCAGAGAGTGAATAGAAAGATGTAAATGAGTGTAAGTTTGCTAGTGATACTCTGTAAAAATAAACTCCATCCACTGGTCCCTTAATGCTGTTTTTTTTTCTTTGGTAATCTGTGCAGGGTTGTCTTGCCCTGGCAACCAAAAACACACTCCTTTTGTGACATTTCGCGACTCTCTCGCTCTGATCAGTGATTGTCTGTGCTCAGCCTCTCAGTGCTCTGCTATACGGGAGCGCGCTCTTCCGGCAGAAGTGCCTTAGGACCCATATAAGGAAATTCCGCTCCATCTAACGTCACACAGAGCCATACTCCAAAAAAAATGTCCGTATTCTTGTACGGTATTTTTGGAACAGAAATACTCCTTCAACCGTACAACTTAATTGTTGAAACTTTGTCCATGTTTAGCATGGGAATCCAACTCTTTAACAGTGTAAAAAACTCAGTATGCATGAAATAGCATTTCACCCCCCCCCCCCCCCCCTTAAATTAAATGTTCTCCCCAACTCAATCCGAGCAGCTTAGTCCTTAGCCATCTTCAAGAATCGGCTTAAAATACATCTCTCCCATTTTTATTTGACCCTCTAACTTTAGCACTCACTATTCTAATTCTATACTTTTTATAAAAATAAATACAAATACAAATACAAAAAAAATCTAACTAGCTTTCTAAACTTTTTGTATTCGATCTGTCTTCTTTTCATTTATTATACAATTAACAAAAGCAAAAAAAACAAACAAAAAAAAACCTCTAACACTAGCTTGCTCTATTGTTTTTCTATTCTATCTGTTTTCTTTTTATTTATTATATTATTTGAAAGCCCTTGCTACGTGTACTGGGTTTAAGCTAACTGAGACTTGTTATAGCACTTGTTGTATATCATTGCTCTTTTGTTGTGTTTGATTGCTTCCATTGTCCTCATTCATAAGTCGCTTTGATTAAAAGCGTCTGCTAAATGACTAAATGTAAATGTAATGTTGCCTCTCTATCATCTCTAACCAGTCTGTCCTTTCTTCTCTGACCTCTAGCATTAACAAAGCATTTTCGTCCAAACAAATGCGCTCACTGGATATTTTCCCTTTTCAAGCCATTCCCTGTAAACCCTAGAGATGGTTGTGCGTGAAAATCCCAGTAGATCAGCAGTTTTTGAAATACTCAGACCAGCCCATCTGGACCATTCTACGTTCAAAGTCACTTAAATCCCCTTTCTTCCCCATTCTGATGCTCGGTTTGAACCTCAGCAAGTCGTCTTCAATACTATTACATACATTCATGAATTTATTAATTTTTACCTATGTCAGACTACATTATTCACTGAGGCATTTTTAAAAGCGTGGCATTTGTCAACACTGCTTTGGCACATCCTGTTAATTCCGCTTAGACAAGAAAATTGGCCACCAGCTGATTTAGCTGTTTTGCCAAGTCAGGGGCCATTTTTCAGAACACCAATTATGAAGCTTCGACTCATCGATCAAAGGTCCCTTTTTATACTGAGTGACACAAATTAATTCCAGAGCAGTCTCTGCCACATAATGAGAAGCACAATTTCCTGTCTTCTTTGTCGGGCCTCTCTTACTGTCCCAATAAAGATAGGTCATGTTTTAAGCACTATGGATATTTATTGGCACGTTGTCTCCCACGTTTGTTATTGCATAAAGGACCCTTGTGTTTTCATTTTAAAATCATATTTATACTTCATCACATATGCTTGAGGTGGATCCCTAGAGGTTACACTGCAACTGTTTTATTGCAGTGGTGGCAATACAAGATCTCTATTGCTGGTGTGGGATAATTAGTGCTACCAAATAGTTTCAGCAAGATTATACACCCTGTGAACCTTGTTAATTCTTAATAGGCTATGAATAAAAGTTAAACATATATTTATAGCTGACATTTTGTGATTCTGTGATGAATTACATTTGAAGGCACAATGTATTTACTGAACTGTTAATGACATCTAATAACTGATTACACAAATATGTTTCATATAATTTCAAATAAAAGATATTTAAGTATATATAGTGATATTATGTACTATATGTTCATATTGTATTTATATTCATCAACTGACATTTATCCACTGAGTCCAGATTGTAGGATAATTTTGTATGCACACTACCGGTACTCTGTGTTTGTTACTGTGTTGAAAGATGATAATTTGACAGTGAAGGTCTATACTCACCAAATCTGGATTGCTAAATGTAGACACAACTGCACAATTACCTTTTATATTATATTTAATTATAACTATGCTGCCCTGACTTTGTGCATAAGCATTCATATTGGCGGCTAATGTGTTTGATCAAGTGGCACCACTCTTGCTGTGAATCATTTTTGACACACAGACTTGCATTTGCATAATTAAATGCAAATGGATTGAGGTTGCATAATTAAAAATCTGACATGGATCAGTGTTGTGAAATAGCGTGGATCAGTGTGGTGGAGAATAACAGACATAGTTCATCAGTGACAGGCCTTAGAAAACACAGCCTGTGTAATTGGCTTCACTCTGTTAGGTGAATAGTGCTGAATGTTGTCTGTCTCACACTCCTGATTGTGGTGCTTTGTGGCTGGCATAAAAGCATACAGTTTGTTTTTGTGGAGTAAGCCTTATTATACTGGTGCTAAGATGATCACAGGTTTTCTGGAACATTGTAACACTAGAATAACTTGGTTTTACTTGCACACGTGATGAGGCCGTGAGACATTAATATAGAAACCCAGCCTCAATGGAAATATGTGGTAATGGTGACGTTTCTGCAACACTGTTATTACGTACCTTACATTTCACAGCAGTTTCAAAGTGAAGTGTCACGGTGAGTGCTGCTTAAAGGTTAAAGGGATACTCCACCCCAAAATGAACATTTTGTCATTAATCACTTACCCCCATGTCATTCCGAACCCGTAAAAGCTTCATTCGTCTTTGGAACACAATTTAAGATATTTTGGATGAAAACCGGCTTGTGACTGTCCCATAAACTGCCAAGTTAAATACATTGTCAAAGTCCAGAAAGGTATGAAAAGTTTCATCAGAATATTCCATCTGCCATCAGTGGTTCAACCTTAACGTTACGAAGCGACAAGAATTTTATTTGGATGCAAATATGTGTGTTGGAAAATAACAAACTCCCTACACCAAACCCAACCCTAAACCTACCCTATAGTGATTTAAAAACACATTCCCTGATGCAACAGTGCTATTTTACATTTCTTATACATGGGTTTGAGCTGTTTTGTGGTGCTGTAGTTTCACAGGTTTTTGTACCGGAGCGTTCACCTCACAAGTACAACACTGTAATGTGTGAGCAACCCAACAAACCAACTGTTAGAAAACCCCTACATATAAAGCAACATATGTGACACTAACGTTCAAAAGTATCAGTTTTCAAATCTTGCAGCATTTTGTTAAGATTGTTTTGAATTCACAACATAATATTCTGCAAGTAACTGTGCAGAAATTAGGCTTTATTAATCTGAACTCTGACTCCGTAAATCATACTTTGTGTGAAAGGGATTAAAAGTTGTCCAAGCAACACTAGTTCTGCCCACCATTGTTTTTTTCATTTATTTTAAGTAAAAATAAAGGAAATGTTCGAAGAGTGAAAATAAATATAGTACCGGGTATTTGATAGGCCTATAAAATCACATTTACAGTTCACTACAGGTCTTGATGAGAGGTCCTCGTCCTCCATTGTGCCATGTGATCACTTCATGTGAGTTGACTTCATTCACTAACATCGCTTTTTTAAAGGTGTACTACTGACATTGACAGGAATATCCAGTCTGTCCAATAACATGGCAGATTCAAATACACTCATTTTCAGATTTATTTCCACATATGAATGAGGCAGGAAACCAAACAGAGAATAATGCATCCATTTGCTTTTTTCCTGTTTCCATGTTTGTGTGATGCAGTCTCTGGCAAATAGGAGGAAATATATTGTAATTGGGTCACTTGAACCATGTAATATAAATGTGGCCTAATTGAAATGGATGCTTTCTTCTCATCCATGCAGCCCTTATTGCTATCATGTTCTAAACTATTGTTCTTTTCCTGGACTTTTACTAATTAGCAGGTTCCATGTGCTTAGGGGTAGACGCAGGGTTAGGCTCTAGGGATAGCGAGAAGTTCTCAGTAGCCACTTTTCCACTTTTGGTGGGCCCAAAACCCCTTGCCATTGATCCTGAGGAGGCCAGATCAAGCCCCGGAGGTGACAGTTGAAACACGACTGGCTTTGGCACGCACTAGAACCTGGTCCAACAGTGGAAATGCGGCTAACAAAGCAGCATCCACTTGTATATTTATTAAATAAAATCATATACAATGAAAATTATGTTGGACTGAATGCTACGGTGTGTTATAAATGGCATATTTTACAATAAGCAGTACACTAGTATTCCATACACATAGTCCATGTCACCCTTCAGGCCTTGAGTTAACTCTTCGCTTCTCTTTTCTAGGTGGCCCATCTCGCTGGTCATCTCCACCTTGCGACTGCTGCTGCAAGGGTCACAAAGGTGAAGGGGAAGGTGAGAGTGGAACCTCCTTTAATGAACTCTCCACCTCCAGCTCAGAGAGCCACTCCGAGGCCAGCTCCCCACAAGGTACCGTCATCCGTGGCCCAGTCAGCCGGCAGACGCACGTGCAAACGTTGGACAGGCCTCCCAAGAAAGGCCCTGTTCAGCATCTCCTTCAGCAACAGCAGTCCGAGCAGCGTCGCAAGAGTGACCTTCTCCGGACGCTTACCGCAAGTTCCCGGGACACCAGCACCTGCAAGAAGCGGCCAGCAAAAGAAAAGTTGACTGTGGAAGAGGAGCTGGAAAAGTGCATCCAGGACTTCCGCAAAATCAAGATTCCCGAGCGCTTTCCCGAGCGCAAGTACATGTGGCAAGCCGACCTCCTGCGCAAATACCGTCTTTGAGGGATGGCGGTAATCTAAAAGCGCAAGCTACAATAGCGTACGTGTTCACTACTAATACTACAACTACTATTGCTAGTACACACCACACTACTACTGCCTCTGACTTGTTGTCAGTGTCGCTTGATAACCCGAGTGACCACTCCATCCACTCGAACACTAATTGTTTACTTGTAAACACCTACATTTTTGTAGAGTTCCAGAGAGACGCAAGTGTTTTCGAAAGACGCACAACTACTTGTTTCTTTGGTTTCGGTCTCCCTTGCTGATTTACACTTTGTGTGTAATTGTGTTTGTTACAACTGAATTTTTGACTTCGGTATGTTAGTGCCACAGCTGTTGAGTTGAGGTGGCCCAGAGGTTGAAAGATGAATGTGTATCCACCTCATAAATAATGCATGTGGTCCCAACTGTGCCCTTTCTAAGAATAGCCACTGCTTTGGCGGATGTGAGAGTGGGTTTCCATTTCAACACCCTAAGAAGCACAGAAGACCATGGAGCCAACCCTATTTTCCCTTTTTCGGATCCTCCACGTTCCATTTTCACACCTCAGCCAAGCTGCAATCAAAAACCCCTCCGCATATAGTCATGGCAAAAAAGGGTTGTGGGTGGAAACTCAATAGCATCACATAAAGGCTTTGAAACTGCTGCCTGAAACATTGATTTAAACATGATATTCCAAACGGGAGTGGATGATGACTTACTCCTGAGGTCAAAGGTTAAATACGGAAAGTTCAGAAAATCAGGACAATAAGAGGAAAGGGTTGAGGTTATATCCTGGAAGCAATCACACATTGATTAACATGAACATAGTTTAGGGTTGTGCAATCGTTTTGCTGAACATATTTTACTGTTCTTTCCATCGCTTATAATAGTGAGCAAATGAGGGAAACGGAAGACTTCTGGTTGTATGTTCTGTAAGGACAATTAAATTGAACGAGACCCATGCATAACTGATTATAATTTAGTGGGAAAATATTGGTGTACGTAATGGTTAATAATTAGCATGATCCTTAATAAACACACCAATAAGGCTTAGATATATTTTGTTTAATTTAACTTTTAACATTTTGCAATGATTTGCAAGGATTTTCGGATCCAATATAAGCACCATCATTTGCTGCTACTGAATTTATGAAAACTGAAAACTATGCTTGACAGACCTCAGTGTAAGGAGAATGGATTAATAGCTTACAATATTTAAATAAAAACTAAAATAATAATAATAATAATAATGCCACATATTTATTTTCAAACTATTAAGTTGCAAAACTATGGACATTTTTAACTATGGAAGTGAAAAATTTGCCTCTTCATCATCTTTTCACTACTTTCCTATATTTTATACCTTATCTTATTATGATAAACAGCCTTAAACTGATTTTACCTTAATGTTACACAACTGATTACAAAAGAGAGGCACATACACATTACATCACATCTTCACAGATTTTATGTGTAAGATGTGGACCTTTTGATTTGTAGTTCATTCTGTTTACTGATGCATCTACTGTTAATATATATATTCAAAATAATTCAAACATTACATTTCTACACTATGTGAGGTGTGAAAGACTCCAGATGCACACTTGGGATGTATTCAATTCAGAAAGCTTTGAGGGGTAAATGACGGGCATGGTCTTGCCAACCGTCGTTTCTCAAAGTAGCCCTTTGAATTGGAATATAAATTAAAATTCATTGAGTGCTAATCAAAATGTAGCCTCCAGCCTCCCATTCCCCTATCATGAAGCCTAGTTACCACAGACATAAAACTGAAAGGGCAGAGAGAATAGCATCTATAATAGAATAGATTATTTACTATCTGTGTGCATAAAAGGATAGAGTAAAGTCATTAATTATTGCACAGGTTTCCTAGTCCGCCCAAAAAAAAAAAAAAAAAAAAAACTTTCCATATTGTAAAATAAAAACATTGCATTTCACTTGTAAATAACATTCAAACGTATTTTATATAAATTGCACTTGTAATCTATAAGAGATTACTCCTAGATCACTCACGACCGTCACAAAATCATAATAAAATTTTTGGAGTCCATATGAATTATATATATATGAATTATATAATGATGTACCAGATGCAGTAAGTCAATGGGAAAAGACCCAATTGTGGAATTAGAGTTGAGCTGTTGTATGTCACACAAACTCACCGCTGCTTTATACCAGGAAGTACCTGGAGATTCAGGTGGCATTCAAGCTGTGCTGTGCAGGCACCACACATCCACACCTCTATGGCCCTTTCATCTTTATTTTATTTAGACCTACATCTATACGTACACTATTTTGGGGATATATAGCAAGGGCTTTGGTGGTAAAAGCCACTTTTATAGTAGCCAGAAAGAGAGATCAATACATTATCATTTGATTAGATAAAAATTCAGCAATGGAATTAATGGCATTTTGATAATAACACAATTACTCAGTAAAATCTTAACAAACTTCCATTTAAAGACGCATTCACACTGGCAGTGGTTTATGTTAAACATCAGTACTGTATGTTCTGATTGACTGTTATTGTGCTGCGTGTAGCATTTGCACTTTTAATGTAGGCAGACAAATGACTTGTCATGAGATCCCAGGCCTCTTTCTCACCCCATGCAAAATCACTACAAAATCCTCACAAATCTAAAATGTAACATCATACACATCGGCCAAAAAAGAAAGTATGAATGCTCTTTAACTATATTTACCATCACAAGCTTTTGTAATATATACTTTTATATACCAAATTATCAAATATGGAATTATCTACTCGCCTGTTCTTCTTTCTTTTCTGTCACATAATAACAGGCACAAAAATTGTAGCTTCTATTCAGTAAATCTGACTGAATTCATACTGTTATTTATTACAGTTTGGGGTTTAGAGATATAAATATGGTCTCCCTCCTCAAGTAAATCAGATTTCCCGATGATTAGGTTTGTAAAGTTCTTAATGGAGTGGTGCAGATGTGACATCAGAACCTGGAAGGAAAAACATATCTGCTTCAAAAAAAAAATTCGGTGTGCAGTTTACAAAATGTCAAAGTAACAAAATGTCATAAGTTAAGTTATGTTTACCACAGGCTTTATTTTACTCATAAATTGAAGGAAAAGAAAGAAAGAAATATATGAAACCCCATAAGAAAGTATTGAAGAAACCAGTGGCGAAATTAGTCTTCTGGGCTCTGACATCACATCTGCATCACTCTGTTGCACACTTTTGATTACCTTTATATAATTAATGGCCATTATTAGAGGAAATGCATGTGATGTGAAACAGGACTCCGAGTTAGCAGCTAATGTTCATTTGAAATTCAGTGCCCATAACACAGGTTTCATCTCACATTTCTCAAAGGTATGACTCTCAGCAGTTTCACATTGGCACATTTTTCAATATTCTTTTTCTTAAGTTATCCTGTCTTTCTCCGATCGGATGGGATAGTCTGATTCCCCTTTCTATTTCAAAGGAAAAGCTCATGTCTTGCCATTTATTAAAGTCCGCAGCAAGCTGCAGCTTGAGATCAGTGTTATGCTATTGTGTTTGACATGTTTATTTATTATTTATAAACTCATAGCGCTGCACATATTTAGTTTGAAAACCTACCGAAGAGTTCAGATAACCACACTTTTATTTTATACTATTCTGATAAAGGCCTTAGATATAAATGAAAAACGTGTTGCTATTTCTTATACATGTATCATATACATATACTGTATCTTCATAAAGGTAAATGTTCCTTTAAAAACCAAGTGCACAGAAAATGTATTATTGGCAATGCAACAAGCAGAAATGTAAAACACTTGTTTATGGTTTCATTATTTGTAATTTATATATATATATATATATATATATATATATATATATATATATATATATATATATATATATATATATATATATATATATATATATATATATATATATACCGTATATTGTAAAAGTTAAGAATATGAGAATATCCATTAAAACTACACTGTAAATACTCTTAAATTCAAACACGATGTAGGATCATTTATCATTGTACCCAACAGAATCTCAACATAATTCATAACTATTTTACGTTTTGGCGAATTGGTGGCTAATTCTTATGAATTCGTCCAGTATCATTTGTACATTTATTGTACAGTCTGCTTACCAGTGTTGGGTAATCTCAGTAACACCTGTAATTGAATTACTTTTCCCTTGAAAAAGTAAAGTAAGGGATTACTCTTTATTTATTTTTTTCTGTCATTTAATTACAGTTACTTATGTAATTGAACTTAAAACTGTGTATAGATTGTAGAACATTCATAAACTGCACAATACAATAGTGGATTTACCTGTAACATCAAAACTTAAAGTCTAATAATTAAATAATTAAAGTCTATAATTAGGAGTACATTGAGGCAAAAGTCATAGTTAATAATTAGTTAATAGTGAGAATTGGACCCTAAACTAAAGTGTGACCAGAATATTTATGTAGTCACATTTCATGTCTATCCTTGTAACTTGTTCAAGGTTGATACAGGATTTAGAAAGTAATTAGTAATAAGTAATTAAATAATTTTTGGAGAGCGTAATTTTTATAGTAATCTAATTGTTGAAGATGTAATTAGTAACTAGTAATTAATTACTTTTTTAGAATAATATACCTTCTATTACCTTCTATACCTGCTTATAACCCAGTGATGGTTACATTTACGGGTAGGGATAGAGGTGGATCTTATTGTTTCTTTGTTGTTTTTTGTCATATGTCTAACATCGTACAAATTCATACGAATTCGCCACCTCATAAAATAGTAAAATTTTCATCAATGCATGTAAAATCAGTTATTTAATTAATCAAAATGGTGTGTTTTGAAGTTTACTCTGTATTTTCACAAGCACATGGAGGAATGAACGAGATGTTTAGAATTTTGAATGTTATAGATATGAATGTCACTATGTGCAATCAACAATGTGCATCAAAACGCAGGTTCTGTTGGCTTTCAGCTCATTGGTTTGCTTTGTTCATGAAACTTCAGGAACAGGAAATGTACAGTAACTGCACTAGTATACTGTTAACATACAAGTCAAATTAAGCTGAAAGCAGGTTGCTGAGTTAGAAAAGAAGGAAAATCTGATGATACCGAGCAACTTTTTGAAATAGGCCAGCAAGAAGAAATGTTTGGCACATATTTTGTGAGACACTGCGTCTGTTTCTGCTTCTTTCAGATGTTCACATACTCGTGGCCCGCTCTCCCGCCAGGCAGGCCTGTTTAAGATGTTGCCTGGCGTATCAACAGCTACACCCCCTATTGTTTGAGCCCTTTTTATGTTTTCTTTTTAACCCACAAAAAAAAAGAAGAAAAAATATTGCATAAGACTGACAAAACCGTATGTGTGAGAATAAAACCAATAAACGAATGCATTAAAATGCTAATTTTAAAAGTTGCAGAACACACCACAAAAAAGGATTGCTGTTTGGTGTTGTTTTGACTTCAAAAAGGTCCAGATGATTGTGCGCATGCCAGTGTATGAAATATTGCAAATGTTTGTTTGTTCGTGATGTTAAAACATACCAAAAATACAGGGAAAAAAGGTAAAGCACAAAGTGTGGGTTGTGTCTGCTAATGTTTGCCACAAATGTACTGTATATTGTTATGTATAAAGGAGAGCATCAGCTGCGATGTCTTTAGATACAAGCATAGAGGATTTAAAAATGTACGAGTACATAAAATAAAGTTCTATAGAAACAAACTGTTTTGCCTGTGGTATTGAGATATCGACTGAATGATTAACTGCATGTGCTAAATATCTTCTGCAAAGTCACAGCATATTATTAAAATGAAAACATTTGAAGGGAAAGATTTGGAGTCCAGACATATTTTGAAGGCTTTAGGAACTTTCTGTACAAATAAACATCCATACTTCAATATTTCTTTATTTTATTTCTTTTTAATTTTTTTATTTTTTTTATAGTTATGTTGTATGTCTAGCTTCTGGGTGTTTCTGAATGACTTTCATAGAACATATTGGGACATTCATACAAATAATTATTTTATCAACCCTATCTCACAGACAGCATAAAATATTTTGAATAAATTCACATGAATCATAAATCAATTTTAGAACATCAATTAGTTACGCATTACGTTAAGATGCAAGGTTAGAAGCTTATATAATGTATTTTTTTTATAATATAATATAAAACAAACCCGATTCCAAAAAAGTTGGGACACTGTACAAATGTGAGTAAAAAAGGAATGGAATAATTTACAAATCTCATAAACATATATTTTATTCAGAATAGAATTAAGATAACATATCAAATGTTGAAAGTGAGACATTTTGAAATGTCATGCCAAACACTGGCTCATTTTGGATTTCATGAGAGCTATACATTCCAAAAAAAGTTTGGACAGGTAGCAATAAGAGGCCGGAAAAGTTAAATGTACATATAAGGAACAGCGGAGGACCAATTTGCAACTTATTAGGTAATTTGGCAACATGATTGGGTATTAAAAGAGCCTCTCAGAGTGGCAGTGTCTTTCAGAAGTCAAGATGGGCAGAGGATCACCAATTCTCCCAATGCTGCGGTGAAAAATACTGGAGCAATGTCAGAAAGGAGTTTCTCAGAGAAAAATTGCGAAAAGTTTGAAGTTATCATCATCTACAGTGCATAATATCATTTCAAGATTCAGAGAATCTGAAACAATCTCTGTGTGTAAGGTTCAAGGATAGAAACCCATTCTGGACTTGTCTCCTCAGTCCCCAGACGTTTGCAGACTGTTATAAAAAGAAGAGGAGATGCCACACAGTGCTAAACATGGTACACATCTACATGTGTCGATGCCATGAAATTTAAAATCAACTTATTTTTGCCTTAAAATTATAAATTTTCTCAGTTTAAACATTTGATATTTCATCTATGTTGTATTCTGAATAAAATATTGAAATTTGAAACTTCCACATCATTGCATTCTGTTTTATTCACAATTTATACAGTGTCCCAACTTTTTTGGAATCAGGTTTGTATAATATAATATAATATAATATAATATAATATAATATAATATAATATAATATAATATAATATAATATAATATAATATAATATAATAATACAGTTAAAATTTCTCTGGAAAATAAGTACATATAAAAATAATTCCACAAAATGTTAGTTGGATTACTCAGTATTTTATTCATATAATGTCTTTTAAATGTAACATTTATAGTTATGTGTTAACACCGTAGCACCATTTTGGAGAAAATACACTGAACACAGGCAGCGTACACTCTTCTGTTTCAGCCGCGCTGCATAGATGCTCTGTTTTCATTTAAATCAAAGCATTAATACACTTAGAAAACATATCATAACATACTTTTGTCGCAGCTGACACAGAATAGCATATAAGCTGCTTGGCTTCAGTGGAAATTCTCCAAAAGGGCACTACGGTAATGCAGAGATACAGAGAAGACAAATTGTTGAATAAAGTCATTATTTTTGTTTTCTTCACGTACAAAAAGTATTGCATAACATTACAGTTGAACCACTGATAGCAGATGGAATATTCTGATGATGCTTTTCAATCTTTTTTGGACCTTGACAGTGTAATTTACTTGGCAGTATATAGAACAGTCACAAGCCTCCCTGTTTTCATCCAAAATATCTTAAATTGTGTTCCGAAGACGAACAAAGCTTTTACGGGTTTGGAACGACATGGGGGTAAGTTAATTTAATTTTGGGGTGGAGTATCCCTTTAACATCTTACTCAATTCCATACCTAGAAAATCCAACAAATTCTCTTAATTTATTAATATAGTTAATGCTAGCAAAAGCATAAATATTTAATAAATATATTTTAATACTACACATTGTCTCTCATACATTCACAACATGTTCAACCCTTAGCATTGCTAAGAAATAGAAATAAATCTCCAAAGTATGGCAAAATCAAGAGACCCCACACAACCTTATCAAGACTCTTGTGATGTTGCTGTTGACTGTTTTCCCAGGCAGGCAGGATTTCTGAGGACAGCATTTAACTGGAGAGAGCAAAGCAATCTGCCATAGATCTCCCTTTAGAGTGAGTCGTCTCTGCCTTCATCTCACAGGGAGGGGCTGTGCTACTGTCAGGATTACACAGATAAGGAAGCAACATTCATCTATTTTTCAACGTAATGGATGAGCGTGCTTCAGCTGGAGATGAGATCAGATGATTGGTAGAACACAGCTCATAAACCAAAGCGGATATGCAGCCAGAGATGTGTTCGGCTACATCAAATCTTCCTTGTAACTGACTGAAATAACTCATTAGCCAATCCGGCTTTGTGATTATAAGCAAGTTTATTTCTGTATAAAAAAAACATTCAATGGAATTTTCACTTAAAAATGAAACTTCTGTCATTATTAACTCATATGATCTGTTTTTAATATGCACAGAAAGCATGTGGACTATTTGGATATATTTTTAAGGAAAAGGAACAGCATGAACATTCTTCAAAACATTTCCTTTTGTGTTCCACAGAAGAAAGACAGTTTGAAACAAATGATAGTGAGTAAATAATAAACGAATATTTAATTTGAAGTAAATTTCACATTTCCTCTTTATTCAGTGTGGTTGTTGTATCAAATGACTCTGGTCTTTAATTACTTAGCACAAGCACTGGGAAGTAACCGAGTACATGTATTCTGGATTATGTAATTGGACTCACAAAACTAAGTAGGTTACTTATAATTGGATTATATAACATTTTAAAATACTCATAAACAGACTAAAGTTTCTTTTTGGTAGCACTTAAGTACAGGGACCAGTTCTCACTGATAACTAGTTGTTTATTACCATACCTATTATTGACATATTGACTGATTATTATTACTCATAAAGCACATATTCTGCATGACCATATTCTACATCCCTAATCCTACCCAATACCTGAACTTGCTCTTATTCATAAAATAGCAATATATCATATATATGAGGTCACACTTTGGTTTAAGGACCAATTATCGAGATTAACTATGACTTTTGCCTCAATAAACTCCTGATTTGCTAGTTGTAAGTTTAGGTTTTAGAATCTAAAATATGATCATGCAGAAAATGCATTAATACTAATGTACTAGTACTAATAAACAACCAATATGCTAGTAATATGCATGCTAATAAGCCCCTTTTCCATTTTCAGATTCTAATCCAGAGTATCCAATTAAGATATAGCTAAAACATTACAGTTATAGAAACTAACGGTTTGGTTATGGTCCGTTTCTGCCATCTCTGATCATGTATATGTATAAAGTTCACAGCATGGACGGTCTACGCCCCTCAGAGACAGTTAGCTCCTCGCTTCCCAGCCCTGATTAAAGAATCCGATGGTGCCGTTACATTTTCCACATGCTCTCTCTCCCACCAGCACCTCAGAACAGGACAGGCGCAGAACAGGAAATGCAAAGTGTTATGGTGCAGTCAGAAATATAAATTCTGTCATAAAAGTCTTCAGTGTGAGCCATTTCATTTCAGATCCATTTTCCGGCCGTCAAACAACGGCAGCACATCTGTGATGAGATATTTAGTCAAGCACAGTGAACTATTTGGAAATACACTTCTTGAGATTTAACATTATGGTGGGTGATCTGTGTAAATCATTGACTACAATGGTGCTCTGAACTGATTTAATGTAAGATTTAGGTTTTGCGGCATGAACACTGAACAGTACTCTCGTGGGTTGAAAATGAGCTTTCATTTGCAAGCTGCTTTCAAGATGAGCTCTATACGCAAATTTCCATGTTCACCATAACTGAACCAGGCACGACGACAAGCAACAAAATTCCTTCCGAGCTTATCCGTGTTTTTGTCCTAAACAGAGGTTATTTTCTCGTATAATGATGTACTGTAACTCGCTGCTTAACCGATGTATACTATGCTTTTTTTTATTACAACTGAACAACAGCAAGCTGCTAATTCTTTAATCATGTTAATGTGCTAGTATTCATGCACATGCATGCTTAAAAATGCTGCTCATTGTTTGCACTCAAAACATATAGAATTTAATGAGTGACATACAGGGTGGATTTAGGTAAAGTAGGACACTTTTTGTTAAACTAAAAATGAAGATACCCAAAGGTTGTTTTTGTTTTTTTTTACCTTTGTTAAGTTTAACGTCTAGCTGTAAAATTTTCCCTTGAACAGTGAATGTACAGTAACAGTAAGCGACTGCTTAGCATAAAATCTTTTTATTATTTCATCATGAGTCTTTTGGGTCTGTTCTAGTACCAGACATTAGACCAAAGTATTCCAGTAATCATCCATGTGTTTTTTGATGTATAAATAATAAGTCTTGAGATGCGCCTTGCACCGTATGCCAATTAAAAACCAATTGATTCATGCCTGAAACATCATATTAGTCTAGAGAAGAGCCATGTGAAATCTTAAAAGGTTTACAATGGGGAAATCATTCATAGAGCTATGTTGCATTATTAGTGTGTCATGTAGGAGTATTTATAGTTTTAATTAAAACCCTCCAGGCCAGTGGCTTAGTGCAAAATCTCTTTGTAATTCTAAATGATGTGCCAGTGCTTACTAAGAGTTGGTGTGATGGTTGTAATTGAAATCAAATGTGTTAGCCAATAAAATATTTATTTATTCATTGCATATGTTGATTGAGGTTGACGATATATAAGCCTGAGAATTGAAAATGTGGGAGAAGATGAAAACGCACATGCCTGATGATGCTTTTTTTTTTTTTTTTTTTTTTACACATTTAATAAAAGATCATTTGAAAGCCTGGTATCTGCACAGGTAAGACTTTCTTCATTCAAAATCACTTGCATCTGCAATTCATGTGTGCCATAGGAATCAGTTCAACTAATTTCCATCATAATATAATTGACCTTTCACTAAACTCAGTCGCCCATTGGTAACTGTTGCCAGATCTGGCAAGGCGTTTTTAGCAGACTTAATATTCTTTCCAGTTATTTTTCTCCTCAGAATAAAAAATAAATAAAGAGATAAAAATCAGCATGTTCTTTATTGTGGAATTATAAAATTAAAATTCTATGGTCAAAGATTATTTTAAGGACCAAATCTCATTAATAACTACTTGCTTAGAAGCATGTTTATTGCTAACATGAACACAATTAGGAATTACAACACGACTGTATAACTGTATAAAGTTAAAGGTGTATACAGACGATGCAATTTTCTAAAATTTCTTAAAGTGGGTGGTCATTATAGTGTAGTCATTCAATTTGGTTATTAAACATGATTTTTAAGAACACTCAAGTTAAAATCACTGTGAATTGTGGAATGTGAATAAGCCACCATCACTTAACAGCTTGAAATTCATAGTAGGTCTGTTTTAAAAGGTTTATTTGCTATTGTCAACAATGTTAATAATTTGAGAACATTTTACTTCCGGAATCCACTTGTTATGCTTTGTACTGAAACTAACCCCCCTTACAATTTATTTCACAGGTCATCTTTGAATGTGCAGCAGTCACATCTTGAACTGATTGGCCTGCAGCAGTGGAAGACTATGACACTCATGTCAGCAAGAACGTGGTCCACTGGACTGCTGGGCAGAATTGGAAATTGGAAAAATATTTCCTCTTCTTGTGAACCTCTATTTCTGCTGTGAAACTCAGATGGTAGGGTCAGAATTTGGTGTACACAGCCGGAATCCATGGATCCATCCTCCCTTCTGTCACCAGCACAGGCTGGTCATGGTGGTGTAATGGTGTGGAGAATGTGTTCTTGGCACACATGAGCCCTCTTAATAACATTCAAGCATCATTTGAATGCTGTGCACCATGTGCATCCCTTTACGGCCACATTTAACCCATTCTCAGATGAATACCTGCTAAAAGATCCAGTTGCATTATGTACTAACTCTGGGTGGACACATCAACTCAAGCTGATAAGAATGATTTTTGAAAAAATGAAATTACAATATTATATAGAGGCTTTTCACATGTAACATATCCTCGATATATTAAACTGATTATAAGTCAGCAGTGCATATGGTCATGTAAACAAATTAAAATGTTTCTCTTTTTCGTAAATGGGTTTATGGAAAAATACGATATTGCTATTTGCAGAACTTGCAACCCAGCTTTTGGTTTGCATGTAAACCAATAAATGGGCTCCAACAACCTTTTTTTGTTCTTGTTGTTAGTTATACTCCTTGTGCTCTCTTAAGATGCACTCTTGCATGTAAATACAGCAATATCTTTGAGTAAAGCCAAGTGTGTAAAGAAATGTATATGCAACAAACACTCTTTTACATGTCTACAATACACACAATCTGCAACTTTTCATATAGTATATGAAAGTCTAAAATCGATTTGAATAATAAAAATAATAAAAATTAGGAGGTCAAGGAGCCAGTGGAGATAGGGTACAAAATAGATGTATACAGAAAAGATACCCAGAAGTGTATATTTCCTTTATTTTACTTTAACTGATGTGTGGAGAGATGAACGATGCACGCTGAGTTAGATGCACAACAGAAGTTCATCTTTTTGGCATCAGTCAGTGTAGTTTTGTTCCAGGGAAAATAGAGCAAAGAACAAAAACAAATAAAGCCCAGTGGGCATCTTTCTCAGAATATCATTAACGCTTTAGAGCTTGCTGGAGAAGAAGAAGAAGAAGAAGAAGAAGAAGAAGAAGAAGAAAAAGAAGAAAAGAGGGGCTGAGGGAAAAAGTGTGAAAAAGGAGATGTGTGAGGATGAATAAAAACAGAAAGGCAATGAGAAAATAACTGTTTGTCAGTGCAAAACAAAGAAAAGCCTCTGTAAGTAAGGGCATGGAATGGTATAAAAAGGGGAGGACATTTGTTCTGTGGGCAGCAGAATGAAGGTCAGACTAAACAAGACAGGTCAAAGCCTTTTACATTCAATGTCTTGTCCTATGTTGTGTTATATACCAGAGGTTAGCCATGCAATCCATATGAAAAAAAGCCAAGAAAACCAATCAAAACATTTGCCAATAAATGAAAATGGCACTATATTGTATTTATTTAATTAAGAAAAATATATGACTGAATAGTGACATAGCATGTAAATAACATGCCCTGGTCATGCACTGCAAAATCAATAAGAAATAATAATGAATATTATTTTTAACACTTTACTATAAGGTCTCATTTGTTAACATTAATCAATCCATTCGTTACCATTAAAAATGCCATTTTACAGAATTTTACAGCATTGTATTACTCTTTGTTAACTGAGGTTTATCAGTATTCTATAACCAGTTATTTTGTAACTTTTAATTTCTTTCATTTTTTGTATGGTCTACCACCCATTTATCACATTTTTATAGAAAGCATAAAATCTCA